>NC_134698.1:4294036-4389036 GCF_050947455.1 Rhinoderma darwinii | reverse complement strand
TCCTCATCTGCTGCTTCCTCTCTCCTCAGCTTCTGCTTCCTGTCCTATCACTTTACATTTTTAACCAATCAGAAATGCCCATTTATCAGGCTGCTCAGGGGCAGGTCCTAATACTGTCAGCTAGATGGTGCACTACTGCACCCAGCCAGCATGGACCCGGTGAGAAACATATAAATGGCCACACAGTAGCCTTGTAATAACATATAACATACTTACAATCCAACTATTAATCCGGTAGAATTACTTTGTATCAGGTGTCGTCTGTGGTGAGTCGTGTAGACCGGAAAATGTGTCTGGTGCTGAAGGAGGAGAAGTCATTCTACGCGTCCATCAGACGGGGATCACATTTATCTACTGGATTCTGTTACCAGAAGGAGACGTTCTTGCTACAACTGAACCTGGAGGATCTATTGATGAAAAGAAAGTGATAAAACAATATAAGGGAAGAGTGAGAAGTGAAGCTGACGGATCCTTACACCTCCGTAACTTATCACCACAAGATCAGAAGATCTATAAAGCAGATATACGAAAAGAAGAAGATAAGATCTGTGTACAGTTTAATCTCACTGTATATGGTAAGTCTATTGCGCGGTCATATATAACTCCATGAGGGGGTCAACAATAAAGAACAGGGGCTTTCCAGCTCCAATCTTTGGGGACATGGAGGGTTCACAACTTGGCCATTCTAGCCCAACCCTTTTTGGTGTGACTTTCACACTTTTTTTTTCTTGTCCTAAATGTAAAAAAAAAAAGTTCTTGCCATTTGAAACATTGAGCACATTTAGCAAAATTTTTGATGAAAGGAAATTTTGGTAAAATTAGACTTTTATTTAAATGAATGTATCTCAATGTTTTTCCATCTCCACCTATAAACCTTGGTTTCGATGTTTCTTACACAGAAAGATTATCTTCTCAAGACATCAAGATCAACCACAGCATCACCAGGAACGACACTTGCTCACTGGGGTTGTCGTGCACCATGGACAAACGTGATGTGACTGTAACATGGAGTAATCTAAACAGCAGTGATATCAATGTGACCCAAGGTGTCCTGTATATACCTCCGAGTGGTGTGAACTTCACCTATATCTGTACCGCACGTAACCCTGTCAGTAACGTCTCCGAAACTGTGATCCCCGGGAAATACTGCCAGACAGGTAATTCACCCTTAGTCTACAAGGAGAAAAATAAAACTTCACTTCTACATGCACTTGTTGAACACTGGAGTATAGAAGTGGAGGTGAGAAAAGTGCCTTGGAGGCTGAGATAGGGGGTTCACAAGTCACTGACATTTTAAGAGATATTGACTAATCATTAGGCACAAACACGGAAAACTCGAAGAACTAGGTGACTGTTTTACGCTCAAACATTGTCCTACCAAGTTTAGCAGCTCCCCTCCCCTCCCCATTGACTAGAGTCGAGTCTTCCCCGGTCTTGAATCCTCAATGTAATATCTCTCTAGTTACTTAGGCTGAAAGGAGACACTTAACCATCAAGTTCTAGAGGTTTTGGTCAGAATCTAGAGTTTGTCTACTCTTATAGACCATATTGGTTGCCTTTCCTCAACACATAAATAGACACAAGGCAAGGGCAGGGCTACAAAAACTACCCCTATCCCCATCATAACCTCATGAAGAAATGAAGAAAGGTTTCGATTAGTGGGAGGTGGAGAAGGTCATGAAAACCAAGAAGTTGCCCCAGGAACATCTAGATAATGCCTTTGGTTGTACATCTCAAGATGATGGGCATCAATATGGTGTTGGTCACCTCTTTCCCTTTGATCTTCTAGAAAGGCTTTGGATTACAAGGATTAACACTCATTTGCCAACAGGAGCCTTAGTGAGGTCAGAACTTGGCGTTGGGTGACAGTTCCTCCTGAATGGATGGTCATGTTTACCCGTCCAAACTCAGAAAATAATTTTAGGGATCTCGCTTTCTGCCAGGGTGTGTTATGTTGGAACAGGAAAGATCTTCCCCAAACTTCCAAGGGTGGAGGGTTCGAACTACTAAAACATGGTTTTCGGACAATTGTCTGTTTGGCTGAAATATTTTGGAATGCAGAAGCAGGAAGTAGAATATAAATAGATGGAAGAGAGTGTGACTGCAGGATCTGACTACACATGGTTTGCTTGTAGTCTGTAACCATGGAAACGAAATAGGTCTGACAGAAGCACAATACACATTTATAATTAGGAATTTTTGCAAAGCAGTTTCAATTTATACTTTTGATACGTGTGAGCAATAAACATTTTGGTTGGTCATTTTGCACATTGTCTGTAATTAAACAAATAACAAATAAACTAACAAATTATTTATTGTCCATGTTCTTCCTGCCAGATAGCGAGGTAGCAGCTGCAAGCGGTCGCTCATATATAGCTTGCTTTGTTGGACTCATTCTCGTCATTTTTATAATTTTTCCACTTTACATAATGAGGAACAAAAGTAAGTAATAGTACAATACAAGACGAGACCTTCAATGTCTAAGTGTCAGTGTCATTATCCTGTACCCCAAGTGTCAGTGTCATTATCCTGTACCCCAAGTGTCAGTGTCATTATCCTTTACCCCAAGTGTCAGTGTCATTATCCTGTACTCCAAGTGTCAGTGTCATTATCCTGTACCCCAAGTGTCAGTGTCATTATCCTGTACCCCAAGTGTCAGTGTCATTATCCTGTACTCCAAGTGTCAGTGTATCATTATCCTGTACCCAAAGTGTCAGTGTCATTATCCTGTACCCCGTTTCAGTGTCATTATCCTGTACCCCAAGTGTCAGTGTATCATTATCCTGTACCCTAAGTGTCAGTGTATCATTATCCTGTACCCCAAGTGTCAGTGTCATTATCCTGTACCCCAAGTGTCATTATCCTGTACCCCAAGTGTGAGTGTGTCATTATCCTGTACCCCAAGTGTCAGTGTGTCATTATCCTTTACCCCAATTGTCAGTGTCATTATCCTGTGCCACAAGTGTCAGTGTCATTATCCTGTATCCCAAGTGTCAGTGTAATTATCCTGTACCCCAAGTCTCAGTGTGTCATTATCCTGTATCCCAAGTGTCAGTGTATTATTATCCTGTACCCTAAGTGTCAGTGTATAATTTCCTGTACCCCAAGTGTCAGTGTCATTATACTGTACCCCAAGTGTCAGTGTCATTATTCTGTACCCCAAGTGTCAGTGTATCATTATCCTGCACCCCAAGTGTCAGTGTCATTGTCCGGTTACCTGAATAAATGTAAATTATTCTTTTGGACTTTATTTTAGGAAGAAGACAAAAACAAGAGATTGCTACAGCGTACGCTGAGGTTATAAATCTTTATCTATTCAGTAATTAATAATTTGTAGAACATTTTGAGTTGTGTAGAATTATAAATTCTTTGTGTCTTGGATATTTTTCTGTATTTATGATGCTTTCTAGGTCTATTTTATTGCATTTACATGAGGATGATCCGCTATGTGCCGTGTTTAGTCTATTACTTTTATATATATTCTGCTGTAGACTCTTCACAATGTAGATATGAGGTTTGTACCCCGTATACTATGATGCTGTATATAATTACATTCCAGTTACCTCACCCATGATGCTTTGCAGCTAGGATACTGTTATGTGGAGGATGTGGAGCGTTAACATGAGGGATACCAGAGAATATCCCATTCATTTCTTAATCATAAATGTTAATAATACAGGTGGGAACCACTCAAACTCAAGGGGAAAATTCCTATTGTGAGAGTCAAAGAGAAATTCAAGAACATAAAACAGTGTACAGCACGGTCCAGCACACCAAGGTATGTAACAATATGACTTCACAAATGGTGGTGAAAGTCCTGCGGAGATAGTACAAGTAGTGGTGATAGTCCTGTGGAGATAGTACAAGTAGTGGTGATAGTCCTGTGGAGATAGTACAAGTAGTGGTGATAGTCCTGTGGAGATAGTACAAGTAGTGGTGATAGTCCTGTGGAGATAGTACAAGTAGTGGTGATAGTCCTGGGGAGATAGTACAAGTAGTGGTGAAAGTCGTGTGGAGATAGTGCAAATAGTGGTGATAGTCCTCTGGAGATAGTACAAATAGTGGTGATAGTCCTGCAGAGATAGTACAAGTAGTGGTGATAGTCCTGCGGAGATAGTACAAGTAGTGGTGATAGTCCTGTGGAGATAGTACAAGTAGTGGTGATAGTCCTGGGGAGATAGTACAAGTAGTGGTGAAAGTCGTGTGGAGATAGTACAAATAGTGGTGAAAGTCCTGTGGAGATAGTACAAGTAGTGGTGATAGTCCTGCGGAGATAGTACAAATAGTGGTGATAGTCCTGTGGAGATAGTACAAGTAGTGGTGATAGTCCTGCGGAGATAGTACAAGTAGTGGTGCTAGTCCTGCGGAGATAGTGCAAGTAGTGGTGATAGTCCTGTGGAGATAGTACAAGTAGTGGTGCTAGTCCTGCGGAGATAGTGCAAGTAGTGGTGATAGTCCTGTGGAGATAGTACAAGTAGTGGTGATAGTCTTGTGGAGATAGTACAAATAGTGGTGATAGTCCTGTGGAGATAGTACAAGTAGTGATGATAGTCCTGTGGAGATAGTACAAGTAGTGGTGATAGTCCTGTAAAGATAGTACAAGTAGTGGTGATAGTCCTGTGGAGATAGTACAAGTAGTGGTGATAGTCCTGTGGAGATAGTACAAGTAGTGGTGATAGTCCTGCGGAGA
Source organism: Rhinoderma darwinii (assembly GCF_050947455.1). Taxonomy (NCBI): domain Eukaryota; kingdom Metazoa; phylum Chordata; class Amphibia; order Anura; family Rhinodermatidae; genus Rhinoderma; species Rhinoderma darwinii. Next base: position 4,384,346 of record NC_134698.1, on the reverse strand, counting down.
TAGTACAAGTAGTGGTGAAAGTCCTGTGGAGATAGTACAAGTAGTGGTGATAGTCCTGCGGAGATAGTACAAGTAGTGGTGAAAGTCCTGTGGAGATAGTACAAGTAGTGGTGATAGTCCTGCGGAGATAGTACAAATAGTGGTGATAGTCCTGTGGAGATAGTACAAATAGTGGTGATAGTCCTGCGGAGATAGTACAAGTAGTGGTGCTAGTCCTGCGGAGATAGTGCAAGTAGTGGTGATAGTCCTGTGGAGATAGTACAAGTAGTGGTGATAGTCTTGTGGAGATAGTACAAATAGTGGTGATAGTCCTGTGGAGATAGTACAAGTAGTGGTGATAGTCTTGTGGAGATAGTACAAATAGTGGTGATAGTCCTGCAGAGATAGTACAAGTAGTGGTGATAGTCCTGCGGAGATAGTACAAGTAGTGGTGATAGTCCGGTGGAGATAGTACAAGTAGTGGTGATAGTCCTGGGGAGATAGTACAAGTAGTGGTGAAAGTCGTGTGGAGATAGTACAAATAGTGGTGAAAGTCCTGTGGAGATAGTACAAGTAGTGGTGATAGTCCTGCGGAGATAGTACAAATAGTGGTGATAGTCCTGTGGAGATAGTACAAGTAGTGGTGATAGTCCTGCGGAGATAGTACAAGTAGTGGTGCTAGTCCTGCGGAGATAGTGCAAGTAGTGGTGATAGTCCTGTGGAGATAGTACAAGTAGTGGTGATAGTCTTGTGGAGATAGTACAAATAGTGGTGATAGTCCTGTGGAGATAGTACAAGTAGTGATGATAGTCCTGTGGAGATAGTACAAGTAGTGGTGATAGTCCTGTAAAGATAGTACAAGTAGTGGTGATAGTCCTGTGGAGATAGTACAAGTAGTGGTGATAGTCCTGTGGAGATAGTACAAGTAGTGGTGATAGTCCTGCGGAGATAGTACAAGTAGTGGTGAAAGTCCTGTGGAGATAGTACAAGTAGTGGTGATAGTCCTGCGGAGATAGTACAAATAGTGGTGATAGTCCTGTGGAGATAGTACAAGTAGTGGTGATAGTCCTGCGGAGATAGTACAAGTAGTGGTGCTAGTCCTGCAGAGATAGTGCAAGTAGTGGTGATAGTCCTGTGGAGATAGTACAAGTAGTGGTGATAGTCTTGTGGAGATGGTACAAGTAGTGGTGATAGTCCTGTAAAGATAGTACAAGTAGTGGTGATAGTCCTGTGGAGATAGTACAAGTAGTGGTGATAGTCCTGTGGAGATAGTACAAGTAGTGGTGCTAGTCCTGCGGAGATAGTGCAAGTAGTGGTGATAGTCCTGTGGAGATAGTACAAGTAGTGGTGATAGTCTTGTGGAGATAGTACAAATAGTGGTGATAGTCCTGTGGAGATAGTACAAGTAGTGATGATAGTCCTGTGGAGATAGTACAAGTAGTGGTGATAGTCCTGTAAAGATAGTACAAGTAGTGGTGATAGTCCTGTGGAGATAGTACAAGTAGTGGTGATAGTCCTGTGGAGATAGTACAAGTAGTGGTGATAGTCCTGCGGAGATAGTACAAGTAGTGGTGAAAGTCCTGTGGAGATAGTACAAGTAGTGGTGATAGTCCTGCGGAGATAGTACAAATAGTGGTGATAGTCCTGTGGAGATAGTACAAGTAGTGGTGATAGTCCTGCGGAGATAGTACAAGTAGTGGTGCTAGTCCTGCAGAGATAGTGCAAGTAGTGGTGATAGTCCTGTGGAGATAGTACAAGTAGTGGTGATAGTCTTGTGGAGATGGTACAAGTAGTGGTGATAGTCCTGTAAAGATAGTACAAGTAGTGGTGATAGTCCTGTGGAGATAGTACAAGTAGTGGTGATAGTCCTGTGGAGATAGTACAAGTAGTGGTGATAGTCCTGTGGAGATAGTACAAGTAGTGGTGATAGTCCTGTGGAGATAGTACAAGTAGGGGTGATAGTCCTGTGGAGATAGTACAAGTAGTGGTGATAGTCCTGTGGAGATAGTACAAGTAGTGGTGATAGTCCTGCGGAGATAGTACAAGTAGTGGTGCTAGTCCTGCAGAGATAGTGCAAGTAGTGGTGATAGTCCTGCGGAGATAGTACAAGTAGTGGTGATAGTCCTGTAAAGATAGTGCAAGTAGTGGTGATAGTCCTGTGGAGATAGTACAAGTAGTGGTGATAGTCCTGTGGAGATAGTACAAGTAGTGCTGATAGTCCTGCGGAGATAGTACAAGTAGTGGTGATAGTCCTGCGGAGATAGTACAAGTAGTGGTGAAAGTCCTGTGGAGATAGTACAAGTAGTGGTGATAGTCCTGCGGAGATAGTACAAATAGTGGTGATAGTCCTGTGGAGATAGTACAAGTAGTGGTAATAGTCCTGCGGAGATAGTACAAGTAGTGGTGCTAGTCCTGCGGAGATAGTGCAAGTAGTGGTGATAGTCCTGTGGAGATAGTACAAGTAGTGGTGATAGTCTTGTGGAGATAGTACAAATAGTGGTGATAGTCCTGTGGAGATAGTACAAGTAGTGATGATAGTCCTGTGGAGATAGTACAAGTAGTGGTGATAGTCCTGTAAAGATAGTACAAGTAGTGGTGATAGTCCTGTGGAGATAGTACAAGTAGTGGTGATAGTCCTGTGGAGATAGTACAAGTAGTGGTGATAGTCCTGCGGAGATAGTACAAGTAGTGGTGAAAGTCCTGTGGAGATAGTACAAGTAGTGGTGATAGTCCTGCGGAGATAGTACAAGTAGTGGTGAAAGTCCTGTGGAGATAGTACAAGTAGTGGTGATAGTCCTGCGGAGATAGTACAAATAGTGGTGATAGTCCTGTGGAGATAGTACAAATAGTGGTGATAGTCCTGCGGAGATAGTACAAGTAGTGGTGCTAGTCCTGCGGAGATAGTGCAAGTAGTGGTGATAGTCCTGTGGAGATAGTACAAGTAGTGGTGATAGTCTTGTGGAGATAGTACAAATAGTGGTGATAGTCCTGTGGAGATAGTACAAGTAGTGGTGATAGTCTTGTGGAGATAGTGCAAATAGTTGTGATAGTCCTCTGGAGATAGTACAAATAGTGGTGATAGTCCTGCAGAGATAGTACAAGTAGTGGTGATAGTCCTGCGGAGATAGTACAAGTAGTGGTGATAGTCCGGTGGAGATAGTACAAGTAGTGGTGATAGTCCTGGGGAGATAGTACAAGTAGTGGTGAAAGTCGTGTGGAGATAGTACAAATAGTGGTGATAGTCCTGTGGAGATAGTACAAGTAGTGGTGATAGTCCTGCGGAGATAGTACAAGTAGTGGTGCTAGTCCTGTGGAGATAGTGCAAGTAGTGGTGATAGTCCTGTGGAGATAGTACAAGTAGTGGTGATAGTCTTGTGGAGATAGTACAAATAGTGGTGATAGTCCTGTGGAGATAGTGCAAGTAGTGGTGATAGTCCTGTGGAGATAGTACAAGTAGTGGTGATAGTCCTGTAAAGATAGTACAAGTAGTGGTGATAGTCCTGTGGAGATAGTACAAGTAGTGGTGATAGTCCTGTGGAGATAGTACAAGTAGTGGTGATAGTCCTGCGGAGATAGTACAAGTAGTGGTGAAAGTCCTGTGGAGATAGTACAAGTAGTGGTGATAGTCCTGCGGAGATAGTACAAATAGTGGTGATAGTCCTGTGGAGATAGTACAAGTAGTGGTGATAGTCCTGCGGAGATAGTACAAGTAGTGGTGCTAGTCCTGCAGAGATAGTGCAAGTAGTGGTGATAGTCCTGTGGAGATAGTACAAGTAGTGGTGATAGTCTTGTGGAGATAGTACAAGTAGTGGTGATAGTCCTGTAAAGATAGTACAAGTAGTGGTGATAGTCCTGTGGAGATAGTACAAGTAGTGGTGATAGTCCTGTGGAGATAGTACAAGTAGTGGTGATAGTCCTGTGGAGATAGTACAAGTAGTGGTGATAGTCCTGTGGAGATAGTACAAGTAGGGGTGATAGTCCTGTGGAGATAGTACAAGTAGTGGTGATAGTCCTGTGGAGATAGTACAAGTAGTGGTGATAGTCCTGCGGAGATAGTACAAGTAGTGGTGCTAGTCCTGCGGAGATAGTGCAAGTAGTGGTGATAGTCCTGCGGAGATAGTACAAGTAGTGGTGATAGTCCTGTAAAGATAGTGCAAGTAGTGGTGATAGTCCTGTGGAGATAGTACAAGTAGTGGTGATAGTCCTGCGGAGATAGTACAAGTAGTGGTGATAGTCCTGTAAAGATAGTGCAAGTAGTGGTGATAGTCCTGTGGAGATAGTACAAGTAGTGGTGATAGTCCTGCGGAGATAGTACAAGTAGTGGTGATAGTCCTGTAGAGATAGTACAAGTAGTGGTGATAGTCCTGTAAAGATAGTGCAAGTAGTGGTGATAGTCCTGTGGAGATAGTACAAGTAGTGGTGATAGTCCTGTGGAGATAGTACAAGTAGTGCTGATAGTCCTGCGGAGATAGTACAAGTAGTGGTGATAGTCCTGTAGAGATAGTACAAGTAGTGGTGATAGTCCTGCGGAGATAGTACAAGTAGTGGTGATAGTCCTGTGGAGATAGTACAAGTAGTGGTGATAGTCCTGTGGAGATAGCACAAGTAGTGGTGATAGTCCTGTGGAGATAGTACAAGTAGTGCTGATAGTCCTGTGGAGATAGTACAAGTAGTGGTGAAAGTCCTGTGGAGATAGTACAAGTAGTGGTGAAAGTCCTGTGGAGATAGTACAAGTAGTGGTGATAGTCCTGCGGAGATAGTACAAGTAGTGGTGCTAGTCCTGCAGAGATAGTGCAAGTAGTGGTGCTAGTCCTGCGGAGATAGTGCAAGTAGTGGTGATAGACCTGTGGAGATAGTACAAGTAGTGGTGATAGTCCTGTGGAGATAGTACATGTAGTGGTGATAGTCCTGTGGAGATAGTACAAGTAGTGGTGATAGTCCTGCGGAGATAGTACAAGTAGTGGTGATAGTCCTGTGGAGATAGTACAAGTAGTGGTGATAGTCCTGTGGAGATAGTACAAGTAGTGGTGATAGTCCTGTGGAGATAGTACAACTAGTGGTGATAGTCCTGCGGAGATAGTACAAGTAGTGGTGCTAGTCCTGCGGAGATAGTGCAAGTAGTGGTGCTAGTCCTGTGGAGATAGTACAAGTAGTGGTGATAGTCCTGTGGAGATAGTACAAGTAGTGGTGATAGTCCTGTGGAGATAGTACAAGTAGTGATGATAGTCCTGCAGAGATAGTACAAGTAGTGATGATAGTCCTGCGGAGATAGTACAAGTAGTGGTGATAGTCCTGCGGAGATAGTACAAGTAGTGGTGATAGTCCTGTGGAGATAGTACAATTAGTGATGATAGTCCTGCAGAGATAGTACAAGTAGTGATGATAGTCCTGCGGAGATAGTACAAGTAGTGATGATAGTCCTGCGGAGATAGTACAAGTAGTGGTGATAATCCTGTGGAGATAGTACAAGTAGTGGTGATAGTCCTGTGAAGATAGTACAAGTAGTGGTGATAGTCCTGCGGAGATAGTACAAGTAGTGGTGATAGTCCTGTAGAGATAGTACAAGTAGTGGTGATAGTACTGCGGAGATAGTACAATTAGTGGTAAAAGTCCTGTGGAGATAGTACAAGTAGTGGTGATAGTCCTGTGGAGATAGTACAAGTAGTGGTGATAGTCCTGCGGAGATAGTACAAGTAGTGGTGATAGTCCTGTAGACATAGTACAAGTAGTGGTGATAGTACTGCGGAGATAGTACAATTAGTGGTAAAAGTCCTGTGGAGATAGTACAAGTAGTGGTGATAGTCCTGTGGAGATAGTACAAGTAGTGGTGATAGTCCTGCGGAGATAGTACAAGTAGTGGTGATTGGCTATATTCCGTTGGTGTTTCTGTTGTTATGTCTGTTGTTTTGCCCGGAAAAATATAGCTAAATGCTGCACCATTCTTCCCTTCAAATATGATGGAACTATTGACGGTAGTGTGAACTGAGCCTACGGTGAATATACTCCTGTATAACCAAACAATCCACGTGCTGTTACTGCTGGATCACAAATGTCATTGCAAAATATTAAATATAAGTACAAGATATAATTTATATAAGTGATCACCGGACACATGACGGTAATATTAACAAACATTTCTTGTTATGTCAGAAAAAAAATTCTCAAAAGAAGTCGGCCGGGAAACAGGCGAAAGAAATAGACTCCGTGTACAGTAAAGTCAACTTACCCAACAATCCCAAGGTACGTCACATGTACAACCGTCTGAGCACTGCAGTAATATTCAGTTATGGGGTCATTATCCTGTACCCCAAGTGTCATTATCCTGTACCCCAAGTGTCATTATCCTGTACCCCAAGTGTCATTATCCTGTACACCAAGTGTCATTATCCCGTACACCAAGTGTCATTATCCTATACCCCAAGTGTCAGATATAGCCAGTCTCAGAGATGGCTTTTTCTTTGCCACTCTGCCCTGAAGGCCAGCATCCCGGAGTCGCCTCTTCACTGTAGACGTTGACACTGGCGTTTTGCGGGTACTATTTAATGAAGCTGCCAGTTGAGGACCTGTGAGGCATCTATTTCTCAAACTAGAGACTCTAATGTACTTGTCTTGTTGCTCAGTTGTGCAGCGGGGCCTTCCACTTCTCTTTGTACTCTGGTTAGAGCCTGTGTGTGCTGTCCTCTGAAGGGAGTAGTACACACCGTTGTAGGAAATCTTCAGTTTCTTGGAAATTTCTCGCATGGAATAGCCTTCATTTCTAAGAACAAGAATAGACTGTCGAGTTTCACATGAAAGCTCTCTTTTTCTAGCCATTTTGAGAGTTTAATCGAACCCACAAATGTAATGCTCCAGATTCTCAACTAGCTCAAAGGAAGGTCAGTTTTATAGCTCCTCTAAACAGCAAAACTGTTTACAGCGGTGCTAACATAATTGCACAAGGGTTTGCAAGTGTTTTCTAATCATCCATTAGCCTTCTAACACAGTTAGCAAACATAATGTACCATTAGAACACTGGAGTGATGGTTGCTGGAAATGGGCCTCTATACACCTATGTAGATATTGCATTAAAAACCGGACGTTTGCAGCTAGAATAGTCATTTACCACATTAACAATGTATACAGTGTATTTCTGATTAATTTAATGTTATCTTCATTAAAAAAAACTGTGCTTTTCTTGCAAAAATAAGGAAATTTCTAAGTGACCCTAAACTTTTGAACGGTAGTGTATATACAGCACTAGAACAAAGCTCAGTGCATATATACAGTACCAGAACGAAGCTCAGTACATAAATACAGCACCAGAACAAAACTCAGTACATATATATAACGCCAGAACCAAGATCAGTACATATATACAGCACCAGAACAAAACTCAGTATGTATATATATACAGCACCAGAACAAAGCTCAGTACATATATATACAGCACTAGAACAAAACTCAGTACATATATACAGCACCAGAACAAAGCTCAGTAAATATATACAGCACCAGAACAAAGGTCAGCACATAAATACAGCACCAGAACAAACTCAGTACATATATATAATGCCAGAACCAAGATCAGTACATATATACAGCACCAGAACAAAGCTCAGTACATATATATACAGCACTAGAACAAAACTCAGTACATATATACAGCACCAGAACAAAGCTCAGTAAATATATACAGCACCAGAACAAAGGTCAGCACATAAATACAGCACCAGAACAAAACTCAGTACATATATATAATGCCAGAACCAAGATCAGTACATATATACAGCACTAGAACCAAACTCAGTATGTATATATATACAGCACCAGAACAAAGCTCAGTACATATATACAGCACCAGAACAAGGCTCAGTACATATATATACAGCACCAGAACCAGGTTCAGCACATAAATACAGCACCAGAAGCAAGCTCAGCACATATATATATATATATAACACCAGAATCAAGCTCAGTGCATATATACTGCACCAGAACAAAGCTCAGCACATATATATAGCACTAGAACCAAGCTCAGTACATAAACAAACCCCAAAACCAAGCGCAGTACATATATACAGCACCAGAACAATGCTCAGTACATTAATACAGCACCAGAATCAAGCTCTGACATATTTAAAGCACCATAACCAAGCTCAGTACATATATAATGCATGGAAAGGATATGCTGGGAGTTGCTGTTTCACAAAAAACAATCATACCACCCATCACCTCACAGCAGATCATACTGTAGTGACTACAGTACTGATAAGAGGCAGAATAAACATTTACATTGAGTGACTCACAGGTGACATCTTCTTAGGTTGGAGCCATACTTTTTCTCTTTTCTACTCAATCCGGTCCAGACCTCATGGCGACTTCTCCCGGCCACGGCCCATTTCTGTAATTTGCCGCATAGATGTCTTCAGCTTCTCACTGTTCAAACATTTCCGCACCTGTAAACGAAGATTACAGATGACACGATCTGTACCCCTAAATATAATAACTCTGACATATTAACAGCACCAGAATCAAGCTCATTACATATATAAGGCACCAAGTGTCAGTGTATAAGTATGCTGTACCCCAAGTGTCAGTGTGTCATTATCCTGTACATCAAGTGTCAGTGTATCATTATCCTGCACCCCAAGTGTCAGTGTATCATTATCCTGTACCCCAAGTGTCAGTGCATCATTATCCCGTACCCCAAGTGTCAGTGTATCATTATCCTGTACCCCAATTGTCAGTGCATGATTGTCCTGTACCCCAAGTGTCAGTGTCATTATCCTGTACCCCAAGTGCCAGTGTCATTATCCTGTCATCTAGTGTATCTTTTTTCTTTTATAAGTCACATATAAGTTATGTTCCCAAATCAATCAAAAAGCTTTTTGGAGGGATTTTTATGATCTGAATTGTACCTTATAATCTACAAGCCCAAAAAGTATTTTATAAGGTGCATCACTTTCTATTCTGGAATGTAGGAAAGTCAACAAAATGGAAAGTATGTCCAGTCTGCAGGAGCTGGTGACCAATGTAACGTTACAGATGACATGGTATGTAAAGAAATAACACCGATCATCCATGTAATGAGCCTGAGATATTCACTGGACTGGATGCATCTATCTATCTATCTATCTATCTATCTATCTATCTATCTATCTATCTATCTATCTATCTATCTATCTATCTATCTATCTCATATCTATCTATCTCATATCTATCTATCTATCTATCTATCTATCTATCTATCTATCTATCTATCTATCTATCTATCTATCTATCTCATATCTATCTATCTATCTATCTATCTATCTATCTATCTATCTATCTATCTATCTATCTATCTATCTATCTATCTATCTATCTATCTATCTATCTATCAATCTATCTCATATCTATCTATCTATCTATCTATCTATCTCATATCTATCTATCTATCTATCTATCTATCTATCTATCTATCTATCTATCTATCTATCTATCTATCTATCTATCTATCTATCTATCTATCTATCTATCTATCTATCTATCTCATATCTATCTATCTATCTATCTATCTATCTATCTATCTATCTATCTATCTATCTATCTATCTATCTATCTATCTATCTATCTATCTCATATCTATCTATCTATCTCATATCTATCTATCTATCTATCTATCTATCTATCTATCTATCTATCTATCTATCTATCTATCTATCTATCTATCTATCTCATATCTATCTATCTCATATCTATCTATCTATCTATCTATCTATCTATCTATCTATCTATCTATCTATCTATCTATCTATCTATCTATCTATCTATCTATCTATCTATCACATATCTATCTATCACATATCTATCTATCTATCTATCTATCTATCTATCTATCTATCTATCTATCTATCTATCTATCTATCTATCTATCTATCTATCTCCTATCTATCTATCTATCTATCTATCTATCTCATATCTATCTATCTATCTATCTATCTATCTATCTATCTATCTATCTATCTATCTATCTATCTATCTATCTATCTATCTATCTCATATCTATCTATCTATCTATCTATCTATCTATCTATCTATCTATCTATCTATCTATCTATCTATCTATCTCATATCTATCTATCTATCTATCTATCTATCTATCTATCTATCTATCTATCTATCTATCTATCTATCTCTCTATCACATATCTATCTATCTATCTATCTATCTATCTATCTATCTATCTATCTATCTATCTATCTATCTATCTATCTATCTCTCTATCTATCACATATCTATCTATCTATCTATCTATCTATCTATCTATCTATCTATCTATCTATCTATCTATCTCCTATCTATCTATCTATCTATCTATCTATCTATCTATCTATCTATCTATCTATCTATCTATCTCATATCTATCTATCTATCTATCTATCTATCTATCTATCTATCTATCTATCTATCTATCTATCTATCTATCTATCTATCTATCTATCTATCTATCTCATATCTATCTATCTCATATCTATCTATCTATCTATCTATCTATCTATCTATCTATCTATCTATCTATCTATCTATCTATCTATCTATCTATCTATCTATCTATCTCATATCTATCTATCTATCTATCTATCTATCTATCTATCTATCTATCTATCTATCTATAATCTATTTCTCTATCACATATCTATCTATCTATCTATCTATCTATCTATCTATCTATCTATCTATCTATCTATCTATCTATCTATCTATCTATCTATCTATCTATCTATCTCTCTATCTATCACATATCTATCTATCTATCTATCTATCTATCTATCTATCTATCTATCTATCTATCTATCTATCTATCTATCTATCTATCTATCTATCTACGTTCAAATTATGGGATCCTCCTGACATGGTAGTAAGAGGTTTCATATCATAATTTTGCATTGTATTCGTAAGGGTTCTCCGGCATTGCGGGTTATGACTATTTTACATCGGCCAATTTTTGGGCAAATGAGTGTTCGCAAAATGCTCATTTCTGATACTTGCCCTGTGTGAACAGGGCAACGATCAATGTCAGCCGATGAACGAGAAAACGCTCATTCATTGGCTGATTGCATCGTTTCAAATGCCCAAACTATTATCATTGTCGGCAGCATCTTGGTGTGTAAACAAGGAGAGGCGCTGGAGACGTGATAATAATGTATGGGGATGAGCGATCATAGTAACAATGACTCGTCCCCATACAAAGATCCTCGTGAAAGGAGCAAATGGGCACCAATCAACGAGCTGATCTGCGCTCCTTTACACGGCACATGGCGGGCCTTGTAATACCACCTTAATATGTACATACGCTATAACCAAACAATCCACGAGCTGTTACTGCTGGATGACACAAAATGTCAGTGCAAAATAGTAAATATAAGTACAAGATATAATTTATATAAGTGATCACCGGACACATGACGGGAATATTAACAAACATTTCTTATTATGTCAGAAGAAAAATTCTCAAAAGAAGTCGGCCGGGAAAGAGGAGAAAGAAATAGACTCCGTGTACAGTAAAGTCAACTTACCCAACAATCTCAAGGTACGTCACATGTACAACCGTCTGAGCACTGCAGTAACATTCAGTCATGGTGTCATTATCCTGTACCCCAAGTGTCATTATCCTGTACCCCAAGTGTCATTATCCTGTACCGCAAGTGTCATTATTCTGTACCCCAAGTGTCATTATCCTATACTGCAAGTGTCAATATCATGTACCCCAAGTGTCATTATCCTATACCCCAAGTGTCGTTATCCTATACCCCAAGTGTCATTATCTTGTACCATTGTTTCCTTTGACGACATTACTTGCGGTCCTGGTACTCTCTTGGCCCCAGGGCTTCTGTGAAGGTTGATTGTCCAGAAGTCATGAAACTAGGGTAGGGAGGGTTACAGGAGTAATAGAGGGTGTAGCAGTGATCTAGCAGGATAAGAACTATATTGACAGAGTGCAAAAGGCAAAAGCAGATACATAGGCTCAAAAAAGTTTAGTAAGCAGCCAAAGAAAAGTACAAGGGCATGTAAACTATACATAGTCAGAAACACTGGGCGTGGCTGGCAAACATATAAAATAACAATCAACATGGGGTACAGTGGGGTACAGAGAAACTAAGTCAGTCAATCCGAGTCAAACACAGGTTAGCATTGCATCAAGGTGAGTTTATTACTGTCCAATAGAACATCATTCCACATCACTTAAAAGAAACTTCCATAAATTTTTTTATCATGCGTAAAATAGACGTTATAGGATCATGTAATATACCGGGGCCGCTTCTTCTTTCACTCTGGTTGCCCAAATGCAAGTTTCTAAGGTGCTGTGTACACTATAGGCTTTAACACCACAGGCAATAACAACTACCACTGCATGAAACTGGGCGATACAAGAGAAGGGGACCCTTCTCTGACATCACTTCCTGCTCTGCAGCTATTGGTTGAAGCTTCACCTCACAGACTTCCTGTTCTACCCGCCCCCTGCATTCTCTCTGCACATTATACTGATAATCCTGAGAGCTCTCTGCTCTATTTTAACTACTTCTTCTGTTTTTTGGTCCAAACGCAAGAGGAAGCAACTAAAATGTTTTCATTTACCGTCATTTACTGTATTTTTTGCATAAATGTGTGACCCTTCAGATTGCATGTTAAGCCTTGCCCAGAAAGTAGTTGTGAAATACATTTTCCTTTAACAACTTTTTCTCTCTAAGGCTTTTTTTTTTTGTGGTCAGGAAACACGTGTTTTGTTGACATTACTAAGAATAGATAACGGGTAGTGAAAAATATGTACAAAAAGATACACTCGAGACCACAAGAAAATTCAAGAACATTTAACATGACTATGGGATAGCAGATAAGCTAGAGCTGATGTAGCCCTACCACCTTACCTATCATAAAAGACACCGACAACTTATTTTTGGTAAAAGGCCACAGCAGCCATCTTTATTAACCAAAAAATATAAGAATTACAACATGGTAGTCATCATAAATAACCATAAATTACTTTATAAAAGAACAATACATCTCACAGGTCCTTGAAGGCATGTCTCCCTTATATTCCTAAAAGGTCTTCCCCTTGCCCTCAGCCGTTCTGCACCGATCCATGGACACCAACTTTCTCTAAGACGTGTAAACCTTCCTGGGGATCTTGCCCACAAGAAATAAATCATCAGGGCTGAGTGATTGACCCAGGTCCGAAAAACTCCAACAACAAATATTTGGGGTTCATGTGCCTGTGAAGGATGATTTATTTGCTTATATTCTCTGTATGAAATTACATTGTGAATTATCAAGCAGGATGCCGAATTACTAAGATATGTAATATGTGAAAGTGATGATAATGTTTAAATGGTTTAGTTTCGTGCAGCAGCCATCTTGTCTGGAGTTCCCATCTTGGTTCTTTTGTAGTGAATAGGAAAGTCATTGTTCCTTTAATACAAGTAATGTTGATTTCGTATGTTTTATCTTTGACCTTGGTTCCCATGCGAAGATGGACAGGGAGTGAGATGGGAGTGAGATGGGAGGATGGCAAGTATGCGTGAAGAAAGGTCTCCCCCCATCTCCACGAGAATATTCTGTCCAAAAGAGAGATAAGAAACCTGTAAACATAATGTGTGAAGAATTATAATGATGTATCTGGGATGTACGTTATGATATGCTTTTTACTGAATAACAAATACTGTTACATTGTCTCTGATTGGTTAACCTCAAGCCTACACCCCTTCTGAATTTCAGTTTAACAGTTTGAGTTTGGTAATAAATCCTTCAGAGGAGCATTTTGAACATTATCAGCAGCGTCTGTGTGTTTTCTTCTCCTCTCTCGATATATATCGGTGAAATATCCTAATTAGGATACTGACTAATGGAGTCTGGCCTTGAGAGTCTGTTGGGACTCGTATAAATTTCAGTCTAATATATTTTGAGCGATGGATTTCCACGACAGTAATGGTGCCGATTAAACCCGGGAAGATTGCACGTCTGATAAGCTGTCACTGGAGAGGTCTGGCTTTGCATCTGTGAATTACAAAAAAACCGCGGTAGGTAAGGAGCTTATTCTTACACCATTCACACATGTATTGCGTAAGCCTTGGAATCCAGCTGTCAGAACGTCACTTCTATGGACGAGACTCCTTAGTCAGAACGGGTTGAAAGATGGATCCAAAAAGGTATGTTGAAGCTTTTTGTGTGATGAAGGATTGCAGGTGTGTACGTGATCTTAAACTGTTGATATGAAAGACATGAGAGAATTTTTGCCAGCAAATACATAGTTAACAATTGTGAGAAGCCTTTGGAATGCAGTGACGTAGCGCATGGTGGAGAGAAGTCGTAACTCACATGTGAAGTATTTGAAATGCAAAGATTGTAGTTTGGACTGTGAGGAAAAAACAAAACTTCTGCTTGCTGCTTTGTTGTAGCGTTATTTGTTATTTAGTTGTGTAAAATTGTTGAGGATTAATAGTTGTTCTGTTACCCGTTTGTCTGGGATTATAGTTGGGAGGTACTGACTGGTATTGGCTCAGACCCATAGACAGTTGTGAGTAATATCATGTAGTACCACAGGGGCTTCAATGGTTAAGTCCTGATAATGTAGAATCCAGTGCAAGGAGAAGCAATTGTGTCTATATTGAATTTGCACTCAATATCATTACCCAGTGCAACAGGGAAAACTTTGAATACTGTATTAGAAAATCATTTATATTTTCCTGGCTCATTGCCAGACAGTGATATTGTGTGTAAGGGTCTATAAACCAGTTGTATGCATTGCCAGACTGGCATAAGGTGGGAATCAGTACAGACTGATTTCTAGCACATGATAATCCGGCATATACACTTTGATGTAAAATAACATCCAAGTAATTAAGTCTGTAGTAGTATAACATCAGACCGCTGGATTGAATACCGTTGTAATATAACATCCTGTATTCAATGAATGACCCTGACACTTATCCCAGGTGCCACCTGTGTCGTAGTAGTAATTACAGTGAAGAACATTGGTATTGGATCAGACCCATAGCCCGTAAATAAATTATCACCAACATACATAACAGCCCCCTAAACTACAACCCACAGAGTGAACGGCTGAGCGGGGAGGATAACATATATATGTTACCAAATATAATTTGCATGTGAAACCATTGCAAAGTGCTAGAGGAAAGAGTTTGGGATATATGTTACATCATGGGCTCTATGAACTGAAAGACACCCCCCGGCAGCAAGTGTTCTGCATAAGTGAAGTGTTACCAACTCCTGCTTGAATCAATGGAGGTTCATGAATGTCGATTGTGTTGAAGAATTTGCTCTTGTAATTGTTGATTGGCAGCATTTTGTCTGTTCTTGATGTTCAATCCAGTGAGGGATCAGAGGATTCTACTGCTAGAATGTCTGGAGGAACGACTTTTGATATCGTATTGGTAAGACAGTCTAGGAGATAGACTGGTCTGAGATATCTGTCGGCAAACGTGGCCTGTTTGCCTGGAGGTGGGGGATTTACCGGAAATCACCCTACTGCTCTCCGACCATGGGGTCAGGAGGAAGTTGGACAAAGATGCTTTGGGGCACTGGTCCCGGCCAACATTAGAATGAGCAAAAGGAGCTGGGGCTTTAATTATAAAGTATGTGAAGGCAAAATAACACACTGAAAAAAATTGTTGAAGAGGCTGGCAGCGTAAGAAGGATGTTTGCATGTGATAAAGACAATGGTTTGTGGAAAGTTGAGAAAGGGAGTGGAGTGGCCAGGACAAGGCATAAGTTAAAAGGACAAAGCAGGTGATTACAGGTGGTTACAAGTAAGATGATGTGAGAAAGAACAATTTAAATACAGGTGTAAATTTTCATTGGAAGAGTGAAGAAAACGGAGCAGCCCGGTACATTGCAGTGACTAACGTGGGTCAGAACGGGGGGAGTGTAATGTGTAATGTGATGTGACATCTGTGTGATGTGTGATGTGTGCAATGTAACATGTGTGATGAGATGAGACATCTCTGTGATGTGTGTAATGTAACATGTGTGATGTGTGATGTGTGTAATGTAACATGTGTGATGTGATGTGACATCTGTGTGATGTGTGTAATGTAACATGTCTGAAGTTTGAAACTAATGGCCACAATAAAAGCAGAACTATATTGTATGTTTCCTATTTTTAACAGCAGTAATGTCTAAAAATTTTAGTGTTTTGTGTATGGGGTTAAAATCTGTTCTACTTTTTTTTCATTTTTTTTTATGCAACGTGTTTTATTTTCGCGCAGCGCAGTCGTCTGTAACTACACCAAGCGAGAAAAATATTACAGCCGGCTGGATCTGTTTGTAGAAAGATAAAAGCTATACTGCAGATTAATGTGTTATAATGTGATAAGATTTAATGTTGGAATGTTTTGCTGTTGATTCAAATGTATTAAAATACAGATATTGTGAGACACGGGGTCTTGATGATGTATGTGCCCCCTCTGTTCCCTATTCTTATGTACAGCTTATTGGTTTGCAGTAATTAATATTACCAGATATATTATTTTCTGTGTTATTGAATAACTAATTACATTTGTCTTGTTTTTGTTTTCACACATGAGGCACGTGCTATAGTGCTGCCTAAATGTTATTTTTGAAAATGTGAGATGTTTTACAGGTAAATGGTTGCAGGTCATTTTAAAGATAAAATGTATTTTTGTCAGGAGAAAGTAATCTTTTTTGTTCCAGGCTGTTGTGTATTACAGGGGGCTAAATTAGTGCCCCCCCCCCCCGATAGAGTGCTTAATTTCATTATGTTGATATGTAGTTTTGAACCCTGCTACATTATTTTCGCAGAGTCCAAATAGGAGGGAATGTTGAAGGGACTGATCAGGTAGTTTTTTTTTTTGTTCTCCTTTTTACAGGCAATTTTATAGCCCCTTCACAGCCAGAGGGAGCTATGCCAAGCACTGCCCTATCCCAGTGGCTGAGAAAGGGTTGAAGATTTCCCAATGTTGAAGGGACTGATCAGGTAGTTTTGTTTTGTATTTTATTTTGTTTTGAATTAATGAATTTGGTTCTAGGAGATCTACAAAATGTGTATGAGCTTCAAGGAGTAACCCAGATTAAATGTGTATGAGCTTCAAGGAGTAACCCAGATTAAATGCGTATGACAGTAACTTATATTTTGAGGTTTTTCTGTGTAGATGGTTCCAGATCCCCCTCCAGCCAATTTACACAGGAGGTGAGGTGACGTCACTCACAGATGAGTCTTTATAGATTTAGATGGGGAGAAGGCAAAACAAAAAAAATGTTTGAATATTGTTTATTTTATGGCAGATTTCAGTAACATATTTTGTTTGTTTTTGTATTAATCAGGTATTTACAGGACCTGGTGGGTGGGATTTACAAGTGTTCTGGATCATCAGATAAATGTGGAACAATAAAACTCCACCCTTTTGAAATGTTCTATCTATATGTGACATGGGTTTCCAATGTAAATTTGTAATGTAGACATACTTTATCATATACAGCATGTGTAGAACAGGATACGAGGCACAAGGTAAATTACCCAGAAACCACTCTCACCTTCTTGTTCATCTCAAGGAGCAGAGCTCGAGGTTCTCGCTGAGGCTTGTAACCTGGCAGAAGGTAAGACGGCCGACATTTACACTGACTCTAGGTACGCTTTTGGCATCGCCCACAATTATGGGCCCATTGGTAGTAGGAACTTTGTTGGATCATTGGGTAAGCCAATTGAGAGAGCGAGAGAAGACAGACCTGACAACAAGAGTATGTGCAGCCAGGTATCAGTAAATTGGCTTGTCCCTGGATACAATAATGCCACCACTAGGTTTGTAGCAGCCGGCGTGATGTGCGCACGGCATGACATAGGTAAAACAGCAAAGGTACCTGTGAAAAGTGCAGCCCGGCCAGATTAACAGTCCCAGCGACTGCAGAACATACAACTACCCGAGGTAGAAGTGTATGACAATGTGCTCGTGTGTGTAGACCTGTTCTCAGGGGGGCCTGAAGCCCGGCCTGTATTTTCCCCACTGCAGACTTTGTGTGTAAGTGACAGGGGAACAATGTTATCCCAAGTATTGACCTGATGTTTGTACAATAAGATATCAGCAGTTCTCCAGATGTTATTCCAAAGTTAGTTTGTTTAATAATTGTATTTAAGAAGTGTTGTGGGAATATTAAATACTGAAGTTAAGTTTTATGTAAAGTTCTGGACCAGCCTTAGCATTGGACTATTAGAGTCATGCGTCAGATAAAAGGTACAGAAGTGGAATATTCCCATTAGAAAACATTTTTAGTTATTTGTTTTTTGTCGTTGTTATTGTGAAAGGAAAATTCTGTGCAGTGTTTGTGTGTGTGTGTGTGTGTGTGTATATATATATATATATATATATATATATATATAAAAAGAAGAAAAATGAGTTTGCATGTATCATTTCTAGTTATTGCTCAATGTGAACGTTTGATGTAAAGATGTTATTTGTTAATGTTTTTCTTCAAATTAATTATTTGATTAAGATCAATTAATGTTTATACAATGAAAAAGCTTGTTCTCCACAGGAAGAGTCCAACTGGGAGCGGAAGGCGTGAGAACCAGATTCTAACAGAATGTGGACGGATAAGGGAACGTGAACCGGTAAGACCCAAGGCACTCTTGATGGCTTTTGCATTGATGGTGTATGACCTCACATATGCCCCAAGACTGCAAGGATCGATTTGGTAAGATCTAATTGGTATGTCCCAGGCTTTACAGCTGTTGCTGCTAAATTCTGTTAGAGCTGTTTGATTTGCCTACAGAACAGTCCTGGCAGACCGGTGCCAACCTTATCATACCCGCCTCCCACAAAGAGAACAGACCTTGAGAGGCCTCCCCATGCAATACAAATTAGAGTAAGAAAAATTGGTTTGTGACATTTGTCAGATAAACATGTGGAATCTGTGTATATTTTGGTGAACTGGAAATGTTCCAGGCAATTAGCTCAGATCAAGGTACAAATCCTGCTGGAAAGCGTGACACCAAGTGCATATGAAATGTACCCAATAATTACACATCTTCTAGGTGCCCTGTCCATTGGAACAGAGAAGTTTTTCTTATATAAAAGGTGTTTGTTTGATTTAGTTTAAGGGCCTGACATTGTTATTGTATGTACTTAGAACAACTTTTATAATACGTAGATGTTATCACCAGATTAGTAACAATTGACAAGGGTTGGGGTTCCCCAGCAAGTGCCATTAAACATGAACTAAAAGATTTTTAATACAATGAACTCCATTACTGAGGTGCGGTACAACGCGTTTGTCATGAACTGACGGCAGTGTCACAATTCCAAGCAGCCGCCCAGACAAGTAAGAAGACAGCTGAGCGGAGGGTTTGTGGGGTCACAATAACACCCCACTAATCCGCCTACGTGGGATCTCACACCAGGCTCACAGCATGAGGTGTTGTGTATAGCCCGGTGACGTAAACTAAAAGAGACGGTGTCTGACAGATGAAAAGGACCAAACCAAGTCCTGATGACATCAGCAAAGATCAAAGTAAGGACCAAAGACCTGAGTGAATCCATCAGCAGTATCAAGTGCAGAAGACAGGAGAAGAAGAGGACGATGATGTACATGACTTGTCAATACACTGGTGGGAACCCATACCCTAACCGGACATTGGTGATGGCATCATATTAGTTGTGGCCCTATTGATATACTGTTTGAGTTTCATAATCATAATATATATAATTTCTGTAATTTAATATGAGAAAAAGGGAGGTTTGTGAAGGATGATTTATTTGCTTATATTCTCTGTATGAAATTACATTGTGAATTATCAAGCAGGATGCCGAATTACTAAGATATGTAATATGTGAAAGTGATGATAATGTTTAAATGATTTTGTTTCATGCAGCAGCCATCTTGTCTGGAGTTCCCATCTTGGTTCTTTTGTAGTGAATAGGAAAGTCATTGTTCCTTTAATACAAGTAATGTTGATTTCGTATGTTTTATCTTTGACCTTGGTTCCCATGCGAAGATGGACAGGGAGTGAGATTGGAGGATGGCAAGTATGCGTGAAGAAAGGTCTCCCCCCATCTCCACGAGAATATCCTGTCCAAAAGAGAGATAAGAAACCTGTAAACATAATGTGTGAAGAATTATAATGATGTATCTGGGATGTACGTTATGATATGCTTTTTACTGAATAACAAATACTGTTACATTGTCTCTGATTGGTTAACCTCAAGCCTACACCCCCTTCTGAATTTCAGTTTAACAGTTTGAGTTTGGTAATAAATCCTTCAGAGGAGCATTTTTGAACATTATCAGCAGCGTCTGTGTGTTTTCTTCTCCTCTCTCGATATATATCGGTGAAATATCCTAATTAGGATACTGACTAATGGAGTCTGGCCTTGAGAGTCTGTTGGGACTCGTATAAATTTCAGTCTAATATATTTTGAGCGATGGATTTCCACGACATGCCCCAACAACCATATTTAACTTTAATTTATATTCTTTCTGCCTTTTAAGAACCCCCTCATCCATGACACAACGAGCATGTATGACCCTTTATACATGATCGTCCTTCCATAAACTAAGGGCTTTTTCAATACCCTCCCGAAGGCGCAAAGTCCACATGTCGATCCCGACATCATTAAGATGGACCCCATCTGGCCTCAAAAAACCCTCATCTGCTCCTTCTAACGTCCAATGGCGAAACCACTATACCACCATTACGAGCTACAAACTTCCCCACCACCTTATTCACATTCGTCCTAGCCTTATTAATGCTGACCAGACCATGCCTGTCGCCACATTCGCCTCACCATGACATTATAATAATAAGACCCGGAAAAGAAGCCCACAATCTTAGCAAATCCAATTTAATGTCTCGCATGAGATCCCTAGAGGTCCCAACACCCAAATCATTACCCCCTGCATGGACCACCAGCACAACTCGCATAAAACTGTATCTCGGGAAGCCTCCTGCTCCACAAAAGCCCTCGAGTCCCCAACCAACGAATCTGAACCTCAGCCTTATTAAACCCCAGTTGGCTTCTGGCCGGACGCGCATCAGCTCGCACCCCACCCCAATACACAAAGGAGAGTCCTACAATCCATAGTAAGCAAGGTCCAGTATCTGAAATAAAATAGAAGATGAAAATAAAAAAAAACAATGCATGCTCCACTGAAGAAAAAAACTCCTACCTAACAAAACTCTCCAACAAGTGAGGACGGACGTAACTTCTAGAACACAACGATTCCCACCGACCGATTCGTTTCACCACTTCAGAACCCAAACCCCATCTTGCCGCTTCAGTAGCAGCACCAATTCTAAAGAAATGTAAGATAAACTTCTGACCCGACAAACCCAGGGAATCTAAACATTTCTTAGAAACCTGAATTAACTAAAATTTTGAAAAATAACGCCCATCGGCATGTACCAACAACGGTACCTGTCCTACCGGACGCAACGCTAAATATTCCTGAAAACAATGCACCGGACACACATCAGACCCATGCAAAGCACCCAAATGAAAGAGTGCCCCTACCCCGCTGATCAGTCTTAGAACCAGGGTCGGACTGGCCCACCAGAGAACCAGAGGATTCTCCGGTGGGCCCAGGCTTGAACACAGTAGTGGGCCTTAAAGGTCCAGATGAAGACAATCCCGTTGGGAGCTCTTTGGTGCCACTCACTTGCCTCTAGGGTCTATTTCTTATGGGAAGAGTCACAAATTACCTATTAGACCTTATTGATGATCTGTCCTGTGTGTTCAATGATAACAACAAGGACTTTGATGAAATTAAGTGGGCATCTTCTATATAGATGGAGGGTGGGCCCCCGAAATCATATCCTCTGGTGGGCCCAAGGAACCCGAGTCCGACGCTGCTTAGAATGCTGCAAAAAAACATTCCAACATACAAGTTCCCACAATGACATCCGAATACAACAGGCCCCCAACCTTCGTCTGACTACTCGCCACTACTTCCAACACCCTAAAAACATCGAAAAAATGGCAAATGAAATAACACTGCCTCAAACCTGGAACACCTCCCACAGCTAGGCACCTAAATGCTGCAATAAAGGAAACGACACCGGCTGTCTCAAATCCTGGGAGTTGGGTGGGAAGTACAGGGAATAACAAAACCAACCTCGAGGAACGGACGCATCCTTTCCACTTTCACCATTGTCGTCGTCCCCCCCTTCTGCTCAGTCTCTCCCCATTCACCCTTACCCCATTTAAAACATCTCGAGGGACCATGGGAACCCCCGTTACCTGAACATTCGTGTTTATACTGACAGTCGGAGCCAAACTTAGACTGCCCCTCATTAAACTGCCAGCAACAGCCCTCTCCTGCCGCAGCCGAACGCTACGTTCCTGATCTGGAAAAGGCGGCTGCCCCACAAAAGGGCTGACCCGATCCAGGAGGTGCAACCATAAGTCACATCCATAAGCTGATGTCCTTATGATCCCATATAATGGAAGGACGTACGGCTTTCCTCTGCCGAAAATGCTTGTCATAGCTAAGCCTACCGTCATAAACCCTGTTCGCCTCACTTATGGGATCCAAATAACAAAAGAGGGCAGAGTAGTGATATCGTAGGGACTCTGTGTGCTGCTGTAAGCAGCCTCCTAGGAAGAATATGTCCTATGGAGCATGCCCCAATTTCCCTATGTTATTGGAGGCATTTGGATGGACAGTATGATCCCATAGACTTGAAGGGGTACTGTATTACGGGTCTGTACAACTTGGAGCCATAATAAGGCCATGTGCATGAGCTCTTATAATGTTTCATCTTAGGTAGTCCAGGGCTATGTTAGATATGATGTCTGGTGGGTTGGGGGCTGTCTGAGCATGTTCATCCCCTATAGACAGACTATGCCACCTACAGTGTCTTTATTTCTGTAGACTTCACTAATGAACACCTTTCTGATGTTTCCCTTCATACAGGCATGGCCATAAAACAGGTGGTGTCCAAGAGATTGTGGTCACAGCAATCATCACAAAGCTCCGATGAGGTATCTCTACAGGATCAACCATAACTTTGGATGTTTTGAACGAGTTCAGAAAATTATGGTTTTGGTATAATTTTCCCAAGGACTATGCCTTAAAGTCTCCTTAACATTTTTCCATAAGGACAATCAGTACCTTTAGCGAGTTCCTAGAATATGGAAATGGTGTTCCCTTAAAATGTCATGGACCAAACTCTATGACCTTCATATGTTCCTCATCAGTGTCCACAAGAATCTTCATCAAACCTCCAGCCAGCACCTGAGTAGACCATAGCTCTCCTAATACTGGATCTCTAATCAATGATGTCATCAACCCAGCAGTGGACCGGAAAACAATCTATAGGTCCTGTCATTGAGATTTCTACATAACTAAGATAATCTACACAAGACGAGGAGAACAAAAACAATGGGTTATGGCAGAACTGGACAAACCGGGACACCAGGTTATCAGGGCGACTAGAAAATTGGTTCTGATGACCAAGTTTTTGCCTCCTGCTCCTTATTCATTGGACTGCTGAGTGTTTCCACCCGGTTCCAAAATGCATGGTGCTGGATGTGGTCACTTACGGCATGAAGCTCCATAACTAGGGTGGCTGGGAGTCCTGCTGTGACTACTTTGTCAGCGGAGGGGTATAGGACATTTTGCTGTAATTCTGTAAATACTGTATGAAGGGAGGGGGATGGGTGGAGTCCATCTGTGACTACTGTGTAAGGGGAGGAGGCCACTAGTGTAAGGGGTTCTGTTGTGACTACTAGGGGGTCGGTACTGCTGTAACTATTGGGGAAGTAAGGCGTGTTATGACTAGACTAGTGATGTGAGCAGCTGTTATGACTATTGAGGAAGTAGGGGACTGCTTTGACTACTGGAGAAGTAGGGGACTGATTTGACTACTGGGGAAGTAGGGGACTGCTTTGACTACTGGGGAAGTAGGGGACTGCTTTGACTACTGGGGAAGTAGGGGACTGCTTTGACTACTGGGGAAGTAGGGGACTGCTTTGACTACTGGGGAAGTAGGGGACTGCTTTGACTACTGGGGAAGTAGGGGACTGCTTTGACTACTGGGGAAGTAGGGGACTGCTTTGACTACTGGGGAAGTAGGGGACAGCTTTGACTACTGGGGAATTAGGGGACTGCTTTGACTACTGGGAAGTAGGGGACTGCTTTGACAACTGGGAAGAAGGGGACTGCTTTGACTACTGGGGAAGTAGGGGACTGCTTTGACTACTGGGGAAGTAGGGGACTGCTTTGACTACTGGGGAATTAGGGGACTGCTTTGACTACTGGGAAGTAGGGGACTGCTTTGACTACTGGGAAGAAGGGGACTGCTTTGACTACTGGGGAAGTAGGGGACTGCTTTGCCTACTGTGGGGTTCTGGTATGACTACTGGTTAAATTATTGTCACCCATGTCCTGTGATGTGACGCTGTATAGTACTGTAGAATGCATCGGCACCATATACATTAGGATGTTGTACCCATCAGTTTTTGCTAAATACTGTAGTTTCCTCACAGTTATGAAATTCTGAAAAAAACCACGGAAACCACAGTCAGTTCTGGTAATCTTGAGAGAACTTAAAATATTACTACGATAGAGGACCCTATTAACAAAGAACTGAGGCAGAATTAGTGGGGTGGAAAAGGTCTAATTTAGAGAACACTCTGCAAGCACAGTCCTTATATAGTCCGAGGACCTGGTGACTATTATTACACATCGGTAGACAGTACAGCGCTTTGCTGAGAATATGCTGTTTCTGTCATTTCCATGGTATCTCATGTGAAGTCCAAGCTCAAACCAAGATTTCGATATTTCTAAAGGACCTTAAAATGGAACTCTACACAAAATGGAACAATCGGGCATGGCTGTAGATAAGTGTCACCCAATGATATTCACTAGGTATATAAAAGGTATAGAAATGTGGGAGTCTGGGACTGTAGATTTTCATGCTGTTAACTCTGTAAGACTGTAAAAAATATATATTTTTTTTACAAAATGTATTTTTTAAAATTAGGTGCCGATTTTGCATTCTTTGTGGAAAAAAGTAACAAAAAAATAAAAAAAAATATAAAATAAGACTGTTTCACTTTAAATAAATGTATTGCTATGTAGGCCATCTGTGTGTAAGATTCCTGATTATATATGTGCAAGAGACACTTTCAGTCCTTCTCTCTTACCTGCGACTTACACACCGGAAATGTGAAGGCAGAAGTGAGATGTGGGGAACCACACGACACTCTATTTATGACAATATGTGTGACTGTAACAAAATGTGTGAAAGCAAGTGGAAATTTATATACCATGGTCAGGGTCAGTCACTAAGAAATAAATAATCAATTTAAAAAAATTCAAATTCTCACCAAAATTTACTTTTGAAGAGACACTTTAAAGGGTATGTAGACTTTGTCAATAGTCTTTCTTTCATTGGTCCAATGCATCGAAAATAAAAATATAAAATTGAATTAGACATTTTCTATTTGTGTCTAAAGCTCCCATGCAGACCTATGTGTTTCTACGGTAACAGACTACAAACATACTGTGTAGTCTGATCCTTGTATGTATGTAATATTATCAGCTAGTCCCAGTTTGTAGACCTCCACCCTCCCAACATCGCTCCACCACTGCAAGCTCCAAGAAAGAAAAAGACAGCAAGTCCAGGTGACGTGTCCTCACGTCTGTATGTTATACGTGGAGTTGACATTATACACGGTCTCTATGATCTGATAACGGCGATATTCCCCAAACTGCGCCACCGTGCTGCCCGTCCACAGACTGTATAGTCCATATGTTCCCGTACACTGACTGTATATTCTGTCTTGCCAGCCAAGTCCTTGGTGCCCATTATCTCCGTGAGTCGCTCTTAGGGTCCAGGACTCCCGCTGATGTTGACGGATAACTGGCATCGTTGGACTCCACCGGCCGGTGAGTCCACACCTTCTCCACACTCCTTGATGTAGGCCTGAGGCTCGGCCACAAGTCAGACTGCTAGCTCTGCCCCCTACATGTTATTATTGATATTTCCTAATGCATGTAATTTATTTTTTGGCAGTGCCGATGTAAAACCACGTGGTGGCTGGGATGGAGACGGCTCTTTCATTGGCTTTTTTGATGTTACATGAGAAGTCCTCGCAGTGCAGTGTGGACAGACCTGAAAAGAAAGAACAAGTCTAAGAGATGTGATGGGTTGGGCAGGTGTATTGCTTGTTTAAATAACATACTCTATTGAGGGGATGCATCTATTTCTCACCTTGGACATATCCAGTGAATCCTGTCTACTATGTTATAGCCAATCCCCTACCCAGGGTCACCAGCCGATCAATGAGTAGCCGGGAACAGAGGGTGACCCCAAACCCGTGCATACTATTATACCCAACCAAAATCTCCTAAATCAGACCCCAATAGTGACATCCCATTACCAGACACCACTGGACATCAGCAGCTTTCCCACAATGCAGCGTTTTCTGGCGTCGCATCCCTAAGGAACCGGTACTTACGAGACAGCAGTAGATGGATCTCAGTTGAGACATTTCCATCCGGAAAAATCCCTGAATGTTGTCTCCTTTTATGTAGGACCGGCAGCTCTGCAGAGATGAAGTACCGGCCTGGTGATAGCGGGAGGTGGCAGCTCTCTGTCACATCTCTTAACAGGTTTATGGCCGCGATCTGGACTTGCCGTCCGGCTACAAGACAAATAAAGTCCAGGTTATATTAGTAATAATAGTAGTATGTAATAAGACAGCACATACACTATACATACATATAGAGATGATACTTATAGCCGTGGCTCCCGGCATATTTTAAAGAATTGTCTCCTGAGGACAGAAAGATTTAGGCGTCTAATGATGTAGGACAGCGCCCTCAGTGCTGCCATGATGGCCTTTGTGTTGCTGGTCTTTGAAAGTCTGAATTCCAGGTGGGCAATGATCTTATTCTTGTAGCTTTCCAGCTACAATAACACACAGGATATGACATCATATGCAAGATGGTGGCCAACAAAAATTCAAGCTGGTCAAACCAAATGAACATTTTCTTCCCGTGTATTTCTGCACTACATAAGGCAAGTGCTCTCACATGGTAGTGCCATAGTGGGACATCACACTTACCAGTCTTGTGACTCTGATGGCGGCATTCCCCAGTACCTCCATCGCGAAGCTGCATATATTATCATCCTCTTCTGTGATCTTCAGTAGATGTTGGATTCCTGGTATTTCTGCTTCATACCTTTTGGATGTTTCAAAGCCTAAATAAATCAGAGAAGGGTCAGTGACCCCGGAGGAACTACGTGGGTGACATGAATTGAATGCTGCAGGGATTGTGTTGTGTTGGGCTGGGCAGAATTAGGCCTAATGGGCAGTAGGGTGTCATAATTCCCTCCCCCATACCTATAGACTTTGATGCCACCATCTCACCTCACTGAAGAACATAGCGGCTGTCATTTTGGTCTTTGGGTCTGCATTCTTCAGGGCATCGAGCAGAAACTGCAAGAAATCCTTTCTTACTTTCCTGCCAGATACCAGAGATCTGGAAAAAATGTGAACGTTAAGAAATAAGATCATTGTAATTAACATGGAGTCTTCCCCTGATGATGCATTGCTCATGGGAGGGATGATCAACATGAAGCCCCTCCTCCAAAGATCCTTAAGTAACATTGTAGTTAATTTCTATGGCAGCGATGGTCATTACACATTTGTTGTAACTGCTCCACCTTCTACATTATATTACTGACCCCTAGGAGATATCTCCATAATTGCTTAACGGACTCCAGCAATGAGCTCGTTGACAAACCCTCCATCAGAGCCCATAACATCAGAACTTACGTCACAAGCGTCACAATCCGCTGCTTCTCTGTATCTTGCTGTTCCTTCATCTCCACTGCAACTTGTTCCCTTTATTGAACACAAGAAGAAACAAGTTCCACGCCACGAATGGTGGATTAAGGTGTATGTGGCCTGACAGGTTCTTCTCACTAATAATGGGTGATGAGCCGCAGTCTATTTCGTACCTGTACTTATCCAGGAGCTCGGCATGAGGAAGGGTCTGCAATTCGTCATCGACCGTCTCGGTCGGCTGGTTCTCCGATGATTCGGGTGCAGTAAAGAATTCCAGGGCAACTTTGGTGGAGTTTTGAAGCTGTTGAGATGTTACAAATGTCAGATTACCATTTGTGTATTAGAAAACTCATTCTTACACATATCTGTGACTGCAGCAAGGGATATAAGACATGATTATAAGATTTACCAACCCACCCAAGATTATCTACCCACCCATCTCTGTATTCATGCCCTGTCCATCTACCTACTCTCTATTCATCCAAACACATCCAGCCACACAAAACTGATCAACCATCTATCTATCCGTCATCAACCCTTCCCCCAACTATTTATCCAACTAATCCCCAAACTATTCATCATCCAGCACTTATCCGAACATTTACAATATCTCATAAGGGATCTTATGGTGAGAATGCCCCATACGCAATCTAACCCAATCCTATAAGGACAGGGATGAAGGAGTTCTTCTTACCTCAGCATGGACATAATTCAGCCAGGTGGAAATGTTGGTCTTCATGTTGCTTATGGCCTTCATAAGTTGCACCTTGCAGTTGCCACCATTCCCAATATATTCTTGGACGCTGCAGGAGAAACATCTTATAGCTGCAGAGGGGAAATACACATGAATAGGGATAAGCTGGATATTGTGATCTCGGCAATCGTTTCTCTGGCCACTAGCTCTGGTTTGGGACCCCAGAACTCTCAGTTATTGAACAATGTCGGTCAAGGTGACTACATAACATTACATAACCATACATGATAACCATATAGAAGACGACTATGGGGAGGCTGCAATACACTGGATCTCAGCTGCAAACACCTAAAACATCACACTCACCGTAACACAACGTCTCCTTAGATGGTTGGTCAGAAGCATCTTTGACCACTCGGCTCAGCACTGGCAGCATGTCTAAGATGTGTGGCATGATGACTGTAGCTGTCAGGAGAAAAAAAAGATAATTATCATATATTATACCAATGTTATGTGTCCTGGTGCCAATAGATGGTGTAGGTCCGTGTGCTCTCTAGATAGAGGTTTCGAGACAATAGAGTTTGAGCTCTGATCTTGTGGCTGTAGAGGGTGAAGATGAGTCTCTTACAAATGTTGGGCTGAAGATCTGCTCAGAGAGACTTATGGATTTGACATATATAAGCAAACCCTGCCCAACCTTCCTGCAGTCACATCCACTAGACCGACCTGGTCAGACAATCCACGTCCAGTAGACTCCTTGGCGGTTCGTTACCGAAAGAGATGGACATCACTTACCACATAGAGATGTCATTTCTGTTAAGGTGTCGACAATGGCAGCATTGAAATCCTCATAGACGATGTTGTATCTCAGCTCCCCGACCACCACTTCAAGATGGAGGATGCTCAGCCAGACGAGAACCTTCTTAGTCATGATGTAGGAATAGTATTGTCCCTTCTAAAAATACAGAAAAGCACCCGGTTATAATCATCCATGTTCTTCACTTGTATCACACTGAACACTACGGTTGTCTAAAGGTCCAGGACGCCATATTTACCATGTACTCCACCTTTATGTCCTCACATAGAACATTGATCATATGGTTCTCCAGGTAGTGTGCCGCATCTTTTCTGTACTTGATGACTCTGATGAAGAAGCGGCACATGGCGGCGTTGTATTTAGATGGTAACTGGAATAGGAAGAGAAGAATAGGAGCTGATTGTGATGGCTAAGCTCTAGTAAACCTTAAAGGAGATCTCCACGCAAATCTGATGTTCATACTATGAGTTAATAGCCCTCACCAGGTCACTCAGAATGGCTTGCTTGTAGACCTCCATATAATCAAAGAGATCTTCAGCCGCCTTCTAGTCTATTTCTACCAAATTCCAGGTGTCCAAAACATTTCTGAGCTCTAGTACAGAAAAACAGTGACAATGAATGACTTATCTAATAATTTGGTACATCAAATAGGTGGTGACACATCCTTGTATAGGGTCATGTGTCATGGTCGCCCCACTGATAGCACTGTGGTGGCTCCGTAGTACAACCCAGCCCTGCTGCTCTGAGCCGCAATCTCAATTTATTGCTTTAGCGGTAAATGGAATCAGTAACCTGTGCTCAGGGGCGGGATCAGAACTGTGCCTGGTTCCACCCCCAAGGAACCTGTAGTAACATAACCTGCACCATAACCAATTATTTGGTCTAGTGTAGGCAGATAACCTAAAGCTTTAGGTCACATCACATGGGTCCACCATGTTTCCTGCTTCATATAGATGTTATGTAAGATTTCATTTGAAAAATTGAAGTCATTGTGATAGGGTCTTGGGCAACAAAAAAAAAAAGTCAGTAATGGGAATCGGGAGTTGAATATTAAATATTAGCTGCTTGGGGGCTCTGCTCGTCTGTCAATCACTTGGTACTATATCAATCACTGCCCCATCCAGTAACAGGGCAGACATGAATGAACAGAAATACTATGCGCATCACCTGGGGCAATGATCAGGCAGGTGTAGCCTACAAGTGGCAGTAGTGGGTGGGGAGGGGCATCAAGCTTCTAGCTCCTCCCTTGCTTCTCACCGCTGATCACATTAGTGATGGAAAATATTTCATTTTTGACAATCATTTATTATTTCGCTGCCTCTGGGACTCTGTTGAGAAGTGATTGGGATCTTGGAGAGTTATAGTCCTGGAAAATATCAGATATATTTAAAATGTTTGATCATTATTAATGTTTGAAAATGGCAAACTGGGCCCCGCACCGATCACACATTATGGTCTATCCTATAGATATGCCATAAATGTGTGAGATACGTATGCCCCTTTAGGATATGTTCACACACAAGATCAGAAATGGCTGAAAATTACGGATCTGTTTTCAGATAAAACCGCCTCTGATTTTAGTCTATTATTGAAGTAACTCGAGCATAAAAACATTTGTACATTTTACAAGCAATATGGTTCTATACACAACACCAGAACCAAGCTCAGTACATAAATACAGCCCCAGAACCAAGTTCATTACATATATACAGCACCAGCACAAATACAGCTCAATTTAGTGCAACCCCTGCTGTACAGGTGTGTATGGCGTAAAACTACAGCTCCCAGCAAGGATATGCTGGGAGATGCAGTTTCACAAAAAATAAATCATATCATAATCATACCACCATCATCTCGCTGCAGATCATACAGTGACTACATTACTGATTAGAGGCAGAATAAACATTTACATTAAGTGACTCACCGGTGACGTCTCAGATTCTAGTTCTTTTTCTCCATTTGGTCCAGACCTCTATGATGACTTCTCCCGGTCCATTTCTGCAGTTTGCCACTCACATGTCTTCAGCTTCTCACTTTTCCAACATTTCTACACCTATAAATAAAGATAAAGTTATCATTATACCACACACTACCCCCCTAAATATAATAGCGCCATACACTGCACCTCTAATTATAATAGCACCATACACCGTGTCCCACACACACACTGTGCAGATAGTGTCTGCCATAGAGACCCCTGTAGATAGTGCCCCCATAGAGCCCCCTGTAGATAGTGCCCCCATATAGCCCACCCCTGTATATAGTGTCCCACAAATAGCTCCCCCTATAGTGCTCTACAGATAGCCCACCTCTGTATATAGCCCCCCCTGTAGATATAGCCCAGCCCCGTATATAGTGCTCCACGTATAGTGCAACCCTGTATATAGCCCACCCCTGTATATAGTGCTCCACATATAGTCCACCCCTGTATATAGCCCCCCTGTAGATATAGCCCACCCCTGTATATAGTGCTCCATAGATCAGCCACCCCTGTATATAGCCCCCCTGTAGATATAGCCCACCCCTGTATTTAGTCCCCCTGTAGATATAGCCCACCCCTGTATATAGTATCCCACAAATAGCTCCCCCCATAGAGCTCCACAGAAAGCCCACCCCTGTATATAGCCCCCCTGTAGATATAGCCCACCCCTGTATATAGTGCTCCATAGATCGCCCGCCCCTGTATATAGCCCCCCTGTAGATATAGCTCACCCCTGTATATAGTGCTCCATAGATCGCCCACCCCTGTATATAGCCCCCCTGTAGATATAGCCCACCCCTGTATATGGTGCTCCATAGATAGCCCACCCCAGTATATAGCCCCCCTGTAGATAAAGCCCCCCATAGATAAAGTTCCCCCGCAGATAAATTTCCCCCGTAGATAAAGTCCCCCTTGTAGATAAAGCCCCCCCCGTGTAGATAAAGCCCCCCCCCGTAGATAATGTCCCCCTTGTAGATAAAGCCCCCCACCCCCGTGTAGATAAAGTCCGCCTTGTAGACAAAGCCCCCCCCCCCCTGTAGATACTGCCACACACTTTTTTATTACAATAAAAATAAAAAATAATCAAACTCCCCTTAATCCCGTTCCCACGCCGGCCGGCAGCAATGGAGACCTGCTCTCTTCCTGCTCTCTTCTGCGCAGGTCTCCTGGGGGTTGAACAAAGCGTCTATGAAAGGCGCTGATTGGCTGGGCAGGATGATTTTCCCTGTCACTCAGCGCCTTTCACCGACGGAAGCGCGACTTGTACAAAAGAGCTGAATGGACGGGCACGGAACGTACCCGGCCATTCATGCTTCTAATTGTACCTGTGTCCTATAGACACAGGTACAATTATAGTGCAGGAGGAGGTGGCACTGGTGCCCCCCTCTAAGTTCCGCCCGGGGCACATGCCCTGCCTGCCTGCCCCCCCCCTAGCTACGCCCCTGAGTTATATTCTTATATATAGGGGAAGTATTATAGTAGTTATATTCTTGTATATAGCCAAGGTCTGAACATGTAGGACCCCTAGATAATGGTAATGGGGAGTTGATCACAGGTGATCAAGAGAAGGCAGAGTTACTAAATGGGTTCTTTAGCTCTGTATATACAACAGAAGAAAGAGCAGCTGATGTAGCCGGTGCCAGTGCTGTTAATATATCAGTTAATATACTGAATTGGATGAATGTAGAGATGGTCCAAGCTAAATTAAATAAAATAAATGTGCACAAGGCCCCGGGACCAGATGGGTTACACCCTAGAATTCTTAAAGAGCTTAGTTCAGTTATTTCTGTCCCCCTTTTCATAATATTCAGAGAATCTCTAGTGACTGGTATAGTGCCAATGGACTGGCGCAGCGCAAATGTGGTGCCTATTTCCAAAAAGGGCTCTAGGTCTTCCCCGGGTAATTATAGACCAGTAAGCTTAACATCCATCGTGGGGAAAATGTTTGAGGGGCTATTGAGGGACTATATACAGGATTATGTGACAATAAATAGCATTATAAGTGACAGCCAGCACGGTTTTACTAAGGACAGAAGTTGTCAAACTAACCTAATCTGTTTTTATGAAGAGGTGAGCAGAAGTCTAGACAGAGGGGCCGCTGTGGATTTAGTGTTTTTGGACTTTGCAAAGGCATTTGACACTGTCCCCCATAGACGCCTAATGGGTAAATTAAGGACTATAGGTTTAGAAAATATAGTTTGTAATTGGATTGAGAATTGGCTCAAGGACCGTATCCAGAGGGTTGTGGTCAATGATTCCTTCTCTGAATGGTCCCCGGTTATAAGTGGTGTACCCCAGGGTTCAGTGCTGGGACCACTATTATTCAACTTATTTATTAATGATATAGAGGAAGGGATTAATAGCACTATTTCTATTTTTGCAGATGACACCAAGCTATGTAATATAGTTCAGACTATGGAAGATGTTCATGAATTACAGGCAGATTTAAACAAACTAAGTGTTTGGGCGTCCACTTGGCAAATGAAGTTTAATGTAGATAAATGTAAAGTTATGCATCTTGGTACCAACAACCTGCATGCATCATATGTCCTAGGGGGCGCTACACTGGCGGATTCACTTGTTGAGAAGGATCTGGGTGTACTTGTAAATCATAAACTCAATAACAGCATGCAGTGTCAATCAGCTGCTTCAAAGGCCAGCAAGATATTGTCGTGTATTAAAAGAGGCATGGACTCGCGGGACAGGGATGTAATAATGCCACTTTACAAAGCATTAGTGAGGCCTCATCTAGAATATGCAGTTCAGTTCTGGGCTCCAGTTCATAGAAAGGATGCCCTGGAGTTGGAAAAAATACAAAGAAGAGCAACGAAGCTAATAAGGGGCATGGAGAATTTAAGTTATGAGGAAAGATTGAAAGAATTAAACCTATTTAGCCTTGAAAAAAGACGACTAAGGGGGGACATGATTAACTTATATAAATATATTAATGGCACATACAAAAAATATGGTGAAATCCTGTTCCTTGTAAAACCCCCTCAAAAAACAAGGGGGCACTCCCTCCGTCTGGAGAAAAAAAGGTTCAAGCTGCAGAGGCGACAAGGCTTCTTTACAGTGAGAACTGTGAATCTATGGAATAGCCTACCGCAGGAGCTGGTCACAGCAGGGACAGTAGATGGCTTTAAAAAAGGGTTAGATAATTTCCTAGAACAAAAAAATATTAGCTCCTATGTGTAGAAATTTTTCCTTCCCTTTTCCCTTCCCTTGGTTGAACTTGATGGACATGTGTCTTTTTTCAGCCGTACTAACTATGTAACTATGTAACTATGTATTCTTGTATATAGAGGCAGTATTATAGTAGTTATATTCTTGTATATAGGGGGCAGTATTATAGTAGTTATATTCTTGTATATAGGGGGCAGTATTATAGTAGTTAGATTCTTGTATATAGGGGGCAGTATTATAGTAGTTATATTCTTGTATATAGGGGGCAGTATTATAGTAGTTATATTCTTGTATATAGGAGCAGTATTATAGTAGTTATATTCTTGTATATAGGGGGCAGTATTATAGTAGTTATATTCTTGTATATAGGGGGCAGTATTATAGTAGTTAGATTCTTGTATATAGGAGCAGTATTATAGTAGTTATATTCTTGTATATGGGGGACAGTATTATAGTAGTTATATTCCTGTATATAGGAGCAGTACTATAGTAGTTAGATTCTTGTATATAGAGGCAGTATTATAGTAGTTATATTCTTGTATATAGGGGGCAGTATTATAGTAGTTATATTCTTGTTTATAGAGGCCAGTATTATAGTAGTTATATTCTTTTATATAGGGGGCAGTATTATAGTAGTTAGATTCTTGTATATAGGAGCAGTATTATAGTAGTTATATTCTTGTATATAGGGGGCAGTATTATAGTAGTTATATTCTTGTATATAGGGGCAGTATTATAGTAGTTATATTCTTGTATATAGGGGCAGTATTATAGTAGTTATATTCTTGTATATAGGGGGCAGTATTATAGTAGTTATATTATTTTATATAGGGGCAGTATTATAGTAGTTAGATTCTTGTATATAGGGAGCAGTATTATAGTCATTATATTCTTGTATATAGGGGCAGTATTATAGTAGTTATATTCTTGTAAATAGGGGGCAGTATTATAGTAGTTATATTCTTGTATATAGGAGCAGTATTATAGTAGTTATAGCCTTGTATATAGGGGTAGTATTATAGTAGTTATATTCTTGTATATAGGAGCAGTATTATAGTAGTTATATTCTTGTATATAGGGAGCAGTATTATAGTAGTTATATTCTTGTATATAGGAGCAGTATTATAGTAGTTATATTCTTGTATATAGGGGGCAGTATTATAGTAGTTATATTCTTGTATATAGGAGCAGTATTATAGTAGTTATATTTTTGTATATAGGGGGCAGTATTATAGTAGTTATATTATTTTATATAGGGAGCAGTATTATAGTAGTTATATTCTTGTATATAGGAGCAGAATTATAGTAGTTATATTCTTGTATATAGGGGGCAGTATTATAGTAGTTATATTCTTGTATATAGGAGCAGTATTATAGTAGTTATATTTTTGTATATAGGGGGCAGTATTATAGTAGTTATATTATTGTATATAGCAGTATTATAGTAGTTATAGCCTTGTATATAGGGGCAGTATTATAGTAGTTATATTCTTGTATATAGGAGCAGTATTATAGTAGTTATATTCTTGTATATAGGAGCAGTATTATAGTAGTTATAGCCTTGTATATAGGGGTAGTATTATAGTAGTTATATTCTTGTATATAGGAGCAGTATTATAGTAGTTATATTTTTGTATATAGGGGGCAGTATTATAGTAGTTATATTATTGTATATAGCAGTATTATAGTAGTTATAGCCTTGTATATAGGGGCAGTATTATAGTAGTTATATTATTGTATATAGGGAGCAGTATTATAGTAGTTATATTCTTGTATATAGGGGTAGTATTATAGTAGTTATATTCTTGTATATAGGGGCAGTATTATAGTAGTTATATTCTTGTATATAGGGGGTAGTATTATAGTAGTTATATTCTTGTATATAGGGGGCAGTATTATAGTAGTTATATTCTTGTATATAGGAGCTGTATTATAGTAGTTATATTCTTGTATATAGGAGCAGTATGATAGTAGTTATATTCTTGTATATAGGGGCAATATTATAGTAGCTATATTCTTGTATATAGGGGGCAGCATTACAGTAGTTATATTATTTTATATAGGTGACAGTATTATAGTAGTTATATTCTTGTATATATGAGCAGTATTATAGTAGTTATATTCTTGTATATAGGGGCAGTATTATAGTAGTTATATTCTTGTATATAGGGGGTAGTATTATAGTAGTTATATTCTTGTATATATGCGGAAGTATTATAGTAGTTATATTCGTGTATATAGGGGCAGTATTATAGTAGTTATATTCTTGTATATAGAAGCAGTATTATAGTAGTTATATTCTTGTATATAAGGCAGTATTATAGTAGTTATATTCTTGTATATAGGGGCAGTGTTATAGTAGTTATATTCTTGCATATAGGAGCAGTATTATAGTAGTTATATTCTTGTATATAGGTGACAGTATTATAGTAGTTCTATTCTTCTACATAGGAGGCAGTATTATAGTAGTTATATTCTTGTATACAGGGGCAGTATTATAGTAGTTATATTCTTGTATATAGAGGCAGTATTATAGTAGTTATATTCTTGTATATAGGGGGCAGTATTATAGTAGTTAGATTCTTGTATATAGGAGCAGTATTATAGTAGTTATATTCTTGTATATAGGAGGTAGTATTAAAGTAGATATATTCTTGCATATAGTTGCAGTATTATAGTAGTTATATTCTTGTATATAGGGGGAGGTATTATAGTAGTATTATTCTTGTATATAGGAAGCAGTATTATAGTAGTTATATACTTATATATAGAAGGGGTATTATAGTAGTTATATTCATGTATATAGGGGAAGTATTATAGTAGTTATATTCCTGCACATAGGGGCAGTATCATAGTAGTTATATTCTTGTATATAGTGAGCAGTATTATAGTAGTTATATTCTTGTATATAGGGAAAGTATTATAGTAGTTATATTCTTGCACATAGGGGCAGTATCATAGTAGTTATATTCTTGTGTATATGTAGAGTAACGAGCGCTTGGGCACACTTTGTGCTCTTCCAACTGTATATAGTGGCTACAATATGTTCGCAGCCACGGTTGATTTCAGCCAAGTTTCAAAATAGACCGTGGCATCAGTCACCTTTGTTTTCTTGGGCACCCCAACAAATTGCACATTATTACGCCTGTTTTCTAGGTCATCCGTTTTAGCCAGTACCATCCCGCTACAACCGCCTTGTTCCTCTGTATGTCCCCATGCATATAGTGCCGCTGAAGAGATAATTTTTCCCCTATCTAAGGGAGCAGGAGTGTAGGGATATAACCGGTGAGTCCATACACTGATTACCTGGAGAGTTATAATTTTCCTCTGACTTACACTACCTGACTATACTATCTGTGCAAGCTGTGTGCAAAGAGTCCAGTTTATTTCTATGAGACGCTGTTCCTCACTGCCGCATGTGTAAAAACTGACAGAGAGAAATCTATTACAAGCAGGAGGCAGAGGAGACCGGCTGAAGCTGCATCACATAGGAATACTATGAGACTGCAATGTGAGGACAGAAATTCTTTGTCACTGATATATTACTGGCTGAACTTAGATAGGACTCAGAGCATGTACAGTGTTATGAGACTCCGCCCCTTAGCCACTGCAAAGCCACAAGCATCATGGGAAATGTAGTCAGCATTAGGGGAACCATATCAGAGGGGAAGAAAGACCCAAGATGGCAGACAACTCATAAATGGCACATCAATTAAAACAGGAATACACAATGCATACCCAAGAGCCCCTACATTGTTCTTTAATAACAGCCTATACGGCACTATATAGGCAAAAATAATTGCTGGAGTGCTTCTTTAAGGGTGCCTATTCGTAGATTCAGTGAGGATAAATCAAAATTACACTGTCACAGATTATTAGACATCTTTCAAGGTGGGTTCTGCCTTATGTGACACCTGACCCACTATAGGAGTAGAAACCTGGTAGACGCAGTCCCTTGCGCCATAGTCCTCTTGGAAACCATGCTCCTCAAAGCCCGCCAGCCGAGCCGCTGTTCCCACCGACATAGCTCCTTTTGGGCCTCCTGGTCTCAGGCTCCTTATGCCTTTTTGCCGCTTTACCCGCCATCCGCCACCTCTGTGCGGCCTTCCAGGGAGGTAGGGATACCCAACAGGGTAATAATAAATGTTGTAGGAGCCCAAAGAGTGGAAATAAAGGGTCACTCGGCAGGAGCTCTGACATCGGGTGTCTGTCTACATCCCAAGCCATGCCACGCCCCGTCTACATGTGTCCGTAGAGGAGACTGAGAGTCTACAAGAAATAATCATGAGGGGGTAAATAATGTAATATCTGCAGTGTTTACATCTTGTCATGTGATGTTTTTAGAATCGGTTGCTATAAACTCCTAACTTTATATAGTCAGTACATCACGCGGTCCGCTTCTTCTTCAGCTGCAGAAAAATGTTATTGTAACAACATATACTCCCGAGATACAGGAAAAAGGTCAAGAAGGTTTTGGTTTTTTTCAAAAAGTTATTCTTTACTATTTTTGAATTCTTCTCCTTTCCTGTTCTCCGGATTATAACTCACTGGTGCCCCCTGCTGGATCAGTGTGTGTAAAGCACGTTCTGCTGGTTTGCTTTCTAGTAGTCTTTACACCAGCCTTTCCCCGACCCTGTCCAATGTGATGATGGGCCCACTTCTTTTATGAACCATGGCTCCATAGGCCTTCCCGAGTCAAGCACTCGGAAAATGCAGGAACAGATGGAAAAGGAAAAACAAGAAGGTGTGACACAACATGCTGCACATTTCTCAGATGCCCAATGCCCCTACAATAGTGCCAGCCATAGTGCCATTAAAGCAGCGCCAGTCACAGTGCCCCCATAACTGTAGTAGACTTATCACTCTTCAAACAGTGACCGACACAGTGCCTCCATAACAGTGATAGCCTCATCACCCCCAAAACAGTGCCAGTCACAGTGACTCCATAATAGTGATAGCCAGTCATCACACCCAAAACAGTTCCAGTCACAGTGCCTCCATAATAGTGATAGCCAGTCATCACCCCCAAAACAGTTCCAGTCACAGTGCCTCCATAATAGTGATAGTGAGTCATCACCCCCAAAACAGTGCGAGTCACAGTGCCTCCATAATAGTGATAGCCTCATCACCCCCAAAACAGTGCGAGTCACAGTGACCCTATGTACTGCCCATCCACAGTGCCTCCATAACATTGTGCCTGTAAGAGAGGTGAAGTCGTATCATTCCTACATGCAGATCATGCAGCTGCTATGGGGCCCATGGGGGGAGGAAGTTGGCCCTGAACAGGTTCTCCCGATTCCCGAGATCCCGTCATAGGGGCAGATCCACTAATAATGTCTAATAGTTACACGGTGTGATCTTACAGCAGATTATCCGATTTAGCGCCACATTTATGACAGTGACGCACGCTGTATGATAACTTTGGCGCCTCTTGCTTGACCTGTTAGACACGTTTTTCCTCCTTATTCCACTTCTGATTTGGCTTATTTTGCAGCAGAATTTTGTGCTAGATTTTTGTCACATTTTGGTGCATTTAAGCCACGCCCCTTTGCTAGGCCACACCCTGTTTCCCTTTTCGGGACACTTTTTAAAAGTGTCTAATGAGTCGCAAACATCAGGTCTAAAATTAATAAAAAATTACAATTTGGTGCATTTTTCGACACATTCTAGACACAGAAGTAAATTTGCCCCAGTGTGGTTTTTGCAGGCACCACTAGGGGGAGCTCACGGCATAGAGGGTTTTACAACCCTCCTGTTTAAATCCACATAAAGTGATCTCCCCCTAGTGGTGACTGCCAGGGCTTTATCATTTAACGCTCAACAATCGGACTGGGAGCCTAAACCACTGACCACCAAGGACAAGTGGCACTCGCCCACTAGACAACCCAGGACGGGCATAAAACTACTAGTCAACAAGCACTAGACGGGATGGGATCCTCCTTCCAGTTTCATAGGACAAACACCATTATTTTCTCTTCTCTTTAGGAGCCTGTCCACCACTCAGCGGTTTCTGTGTCTCCAGACCTTCTGGAGGAGAAGTCGTCACAGTTTGTTTTTCATTTTAATGTTCTTGTTTTTGTGCCTTTAGCCTCTTGGGAGGAAACTTCCCTATAAACCAATAATCTGCGGGTCTCTAGTCCCAAAAACATCACTTCTAACTAGGGCTGGGCAATTAATCGAAAAAAAAACAAAAACGAAATTCAGAGCA
Source organism: Rhinoderma darwinii (assembly GCF_050947455.1). Lineage (NCBI taxonomy): Eukaryota > Metazoa > Chordata > Amphibia > Anura > Rhinodermatidae > Rhinoderma > Rhinoderma darwinii. The sequence continues at coordinate 4,343,696 of NC_134698.1, read as the reverse complement.
ATTAATCAACGTCATCTTTGCACATTTAGTTGTTTTTTTTTTCATTTCCCTCAGTTTAAACTGTATCCACACCTTCAGGATGCAGGTACAGTTGAATCCAATGGTAAAGCAGGGAGCTATAAGATCCCTGCTCTGACATACACTATGTATCGCAGGACGCGAGGCAGTGACGTCACCGCACCTGTCTGCACCGAGCCGGAATGTGCGGGGGAGCAGAGCGATCTCCTCCACTCATCATTGGAACGGGGTTAGGTGAGTATGTAGATTATTATTATTAGGCACAATTGGGGGCAGCTGTGGGGGCAATATACTGTGTGGGGGGCAGTTATGGGGCATTATACTGTGTGTAGGGCAACTATGAGGCAGTTATGGGGTCATTATACAGCTTGGGGGCAGCTATGGGGGCATTATACTGTGAGGGGGCAGTTATGGGGGCATTATACTGTGTGGGGGCAGTTTTGGGGGCATTATACTATGGGGTAAGTTATGGGGGCATTATACTGTGTGGTGTGGCTATAGGGGCGTTATACTGTCTGGGGACAGCTATAGGGGGCATTATACTGTGTAAAAGCAGCTTTTGGGCATTATACGGTGTGGGGGGCAGTTATGGGGGCATTATACTGTATAGAGGCAGCTTTGGGCATGATACTGTGTGGGGCAGTTATGGGGGCATTATACTGTGTGGGGGGGGCAGTTATGGGGGGCATTATACTGTGTGTGGGGCAGTTATGGGGGCATTATACTGTGTGGGGGCAGTTATGGGGGTATATTTTATACAGTATTATACAGCAGGCTCAGGGGATAAATATTAAATGTCGTGGCATGTAAAATGGGGTGTGGCCTGAATAATCATTCATTAATGAGAATCGGAGTCACATGTTCAATTACTCATGATTTTGATTTAGGTCGTGATTGCCCAGTTCTACTTCTTTCCTACAGAAATGTTATCCAATGTGCTGGAGGCATTTTTTCTATTACAGGTTAATTCGTTTTTGGATGATAACTGGGCCAATAATTCCCCTAAGGGCAATTGAAGTGATGCGTGGAAACATACCTTTGTCGAAATCCTGACCTATACTATAATTTTGACAATCGGGTCGGACTGGACCACCAGAGTGCCAGAGGGTACTTCAGTGAACTCAGACCCTGACAATGTAATGGGCCCTAAATACGGTCACCAGTAGACAGGTAAACCACCAGCCCAGGTGGTATTTACACTGGAGGGCCGGGGGCAGTAACACATTTTTACTGGTAACAAAAAGTGCCTGCACAATTAGATTACTACCAATTTGATTGGTTATTCCCCCTTTGCCGGTCCACTCAGCCCTAGGAAGATCAGCAGTATCCGGTCACAATTGGCATTGGCTCCAACGGGCAAGGCAACGGAAAGCCAAAGACATTCACATTCAGCTGGTGGCCCACACTGCCGACCTTACCAGCCCCGAGCGTCAAGAGCGGAAGTTGGAGGATACTCACTAAGTTACAGAGAGTCATTGTCTGTCTAAGGCTCTCCAGACCAAAGGGGCAAATAACATTCAGTCTTTATTTGCCCCCCACTTTTTTACCCACGTTAAAGTTTATTTACAAGTTCCTGTTTTGTCCTGTATTTATCATGTGATTTGCACCAAATTACGGCAAAAATAAAACACTGCAACCCTAGCCGCAAAGTTCCAACAGAAGACATTCTCTTTATGCCAGTTGTACACGACCGAGTGCCATCGGGCCGTTTTTCACGGCATCCAAGTGACACCTCATAGCTTTCACGGATCCATTCACTTTAAAGGGGTATATCGGGTCCGTGAAAACGGACCCGACTCTCCGATCCTTGGACAGAAAGGACATGTCCAAGGTCATGTGCATTAGGCCTTAGGAGGTGACTTTGGAGACAATCACTTGCCACCTGTTCAAGACAATAACAAAGATTACGATACAATTAAAAATTTACGTGTTTATATTTTTGTATAGTTGAAGGGTGGTCCTCAGAATAATTTATTGGAGGGCCCAAGAAGCCCCATAGTTCTTGTCGGAACTGACTATATACCTTCAGCCAGGCTTAGGTAAAAATTTTCTAAAACGTTAGAAAAAATTGAGGATGTTTTTGGAAATCGGTAGGGTCTCCGCTCATGGACCCACCAGGGTTGTCTAACACCTCTTTATGGCATGTTGTAAGATAAATTTAAGGGGATTTTGGCTCAATGAATTATGGTGGAAGAATTTAGGTGGATGGAAAACTACCATGTTTCGATCTTGTCCAGGTTCCTCGACCTCTAACTCTCGGGTAGGACCTGCAGATGTTGCACCAAGGTCACAGCCTGGTTACGTTACATCTAAACCTTGAAACTAGATATTAGAAAGCAAAAAGTTCCCTTTTGGAGGAGTGTTTACTTTGCAGCATGAAATTCCTTGTCAGCTTTCACTAAGGTCATAATGACCAGGACATCGTGACCAAGGAAGATGATCTTGCTCTCGTGGATCCTAATGGGAATTTACCTAAAATGTGAGTCTTTATCTTGTGTTTTTGTTTTTGACATTTTTTTTAAATTTCTTAAAGATTTAGCCTCGAGGTTGCCTATGAACATTGGATTGGGCATTGTTGACTTTTTGAATTTATGATGGTGCTAGTTTTTGAGACAAAATTAATTATTTCTTATTGAGATCACTAAATGAGCCCCTAGGGGATGTTCACAGAGGACACCAACTCAAGAAGAACATCCAAGATCCATGGTCCTCTGGTCGAATTCAAACCCAGGACCTCAGTGCCGACTACTTACCTCTCTGTTGTGGTTGCAGTCCCACAATCCAAAAACATAGTCAAAAATGCTTCAACTTTTTCTATTATCTTCAAAGCTGTAATGCAAAATATCCAGCACTTCACTGCTCTTACTGCAAAGAATCCCTTCCATAGCTGAATTATGATTTTTAATCACTATAAGTTGATAAATGAGGTATATATATATTTTTTATTATTTTTAATATCACCTAAATATATTCTTTAGTATGGCCTATGGAGAATTATGTCACATTTGGACCTGTTTTTATGACTTATCAGATATATTATGTGAAGGATCCTGCGGAGAGTGGAATCATGTTGTTGGTGCTGAGGGCGGTGATGTCATACTTCAGGTGGATCCAGTTGAGGTCATGGGAGACATCACTTGGTTTATCTCGGGAAATCATTTTGCCACCTCCGAATCGGGAAAAAAAATAGAAATTCGAGATTACCGATACAAAGAAAAAGCGTACAGCATGGAGGATGGATCTTTACTCATGAAAAACTTGGTCAGGGAAGACCAAGGAAACTATATAGCAAGTACCCTGACAAGCACATCGGGAAAAGAAAATTTTTGTGCACTGATGTATGACCTCAAAGTATACGGTAAGAGAAAAGTCCATTAATTGGTCAATATAAGCACTGTATGCAATAGGTATATAGATACAGTAGACCCTAGGTAGGCAACCAGTATCGAGATCCTGGTAGATCTTTGACAAGTCCTCAGTAGATCACGGATTCCTTAGGGTCATTTTACACAGGCGGGTTTTCTGCCCGTAACTAGCGCCGATCGATCATAGAGCATATTGATCGGCGATCACTTAGCTCCATTTACATGGATCAATCATTCGTACTATATGCGGCCAAGCGTTTGTTAATATGATTCAGGCACATACAGTTTCGGGGAGATGGGCTGCCGACAACAATGAGAGTTTGCCGGTTGATCGATGTTTTCAAGAGGCAATGATCAGGAAAGTGCGATCATCAGCCCGTGATAAAGAGCCTCTAGGGTTCTCTTGCACAAACAGATAAATTGCCCGTAACGGGCACCGATCAACCACATATAGTCGATCGGTGCTTTAACCACGATCTTTACTGCTATTGGTAACCAATACGCTTGTTTTTCCTGTCTTATGTCACTAGAGGGTGCTGCGTTCACATAGCACAGCACCATCTGTAAACACATTATAATTATAATGTTGATGTGAAGAATATTGACAACTGTTAAGCTGGAATCTGTTATATCCGAACAAAAATATTGTTCAGAACACATTAGGTCTGCAGGATAACACCACAACTCCCTTTATTGCAGCTAACTGACATTGAGCTGTAATATGGATTTGATTAATAATATAATTTCCATATATCAATGAAAGGAGTGAATGGACTCAGATCTTAACCATATAACTCCTTTTCATATTTCTCCACAGAAATGTTATCAGATGATCATATTGAGATTGAGTATGAGGTTTCCAATAATGAGACGTGTAACATGACCGTCAGCTGCACAGTGAATCGATCAGACGTGAACATTACCTGGGAGAGTTTGACAGGCAATGGCACCAACGTGACCAGTAATGTTGTACATGTACAAGACCCTGATCCTGAAGTCATCTACACCTGTACAGCATGGAACCCCATAACTAGCACCTCCAAATCTGTCACCCCTTGGGAATACTGCAAGAAAGGTAAAGCCAATCTATCCAATTCTATACTGGGTGTCAGATATGAGATAGATAGATAGATAGATAGATAGATAGATAGATAGATAGATAGATAGATAGATAGATAGATAGATAGATAGATAGATAGATAATGAGAAAGCTGGTCCGCTGACACCATACGACAACTTTTTTTTTGTTTGTTTTAGGCCTCATTTACACGAGCGTGTGCGTTTTGCGCGCGCAAAAAACGCAGCGTTTTGCATGCGCAAAAGGCACTTGACAGCTCCGTGTGTCATCCGTGTATGATGCGCAGCTGCGTGATTTTCGCGCAGCCGCCATCATAGAGATGAGGCTAGTCGACGTCAGTCACTGTCCATGGTGCTGAAAGAGTTAACTGATCGGCAGTAACTCTTTCAGCACTCTCGACAGTGCATTCCGATCACCATATCGAGTAACCTGTTTAAAAAAAAAGAGGTTCGTACTTACCGAGAACTTCCCGGCCGTTGCCTTGGTGACGCGTCCTTGGTGACGCGTCCTTGGTGACGCGCCTCTCTTGACATCTGGCCCCACCTCCCTGGATGACGCGGCAGTCCATGTGACCGCTGCAGCCTGTGCTTGGCTTGTGATTGGCTGCAGCTGTCACTTGGACTGAATTGTCATCCCGGGAGGTCAGACTGGAGGAAGAAGACGGGAGTTATCGGTAAGTCAGAACTTTTTTATTTTTTTTACACGTTCACGTATATTGGGATCGGAAGTCACTGTCCAGGGTGCTGAAACAGTTTAACTCTTTCAGCACCCTGCACAGTGACTGTCTCCTGCCGGGTTCGGTCAAAACGAGTTCGGCCGAACCCGGTAAAGGTCGGTTCGCTCATGTGTAAGACACTCCGTTCGGATGTTTGTAAACAGAAAAGCACGTGGTGCTTTTCTGTTTACATTCAGTTTGACAGCTCTTGCGCGAATCACGCAGTTCGCACGGAAGTGCTTCCGTGCGACCTTCGTGGTTTTCACGCACCCATTGATAATGTGAATGTGATTTCAGGTGTTTTTTCTCCATCTGGTGCAGCCGCTGGGGAAACATCCAAATACTCGTTTGGCAACTGGATTTTCTAAAATATTTTTTCTTCGTTTTGGCGTTGTTTTTCACCACATGCGTTTTTAACGCGTTTTTTTGCCGCGATTATTGCCGCGTTTTTTTAGGCGTTTTTTCTTTATTTATTTTATGACTAGTTTTGCACCATATGCGTTTTTTGAAATTTCTCTGAGTGGTTTTGCACCACAGGCGTGTCAAGATAGGGCATGTCGCTTCTTTTTACCACAAGTGTTTTTTTTGCTTGCGGTAAAAAAAAAACGCGTCAAAAACTCAGTGTGAGCAGGGCCTAAATCTGTCAGTGGAGTACAAAGTGTCTTCACACGGGTCTTCTTCTGGGCACATTGTCAGTTTGGGGTGGCAGGTGAAGGTCTGTGGGTGTCCTCGGATCCTGGACTCTTGCGTAGTGTTAATCTGTTTCCTGAGACAGACCCTCACCCTTAATCTTCGCATTGACATATTGATTCTTCCGGAGATGGCGTCCATAAGTGTTCAGTGACCATTGCAAATTTAAAAATTTTTCTGCCTCACACCCAACCTCTTAGAAAATCGAGTTACTACCAAGGACCAGATGGTGCCCTTTTGAAAATAATTGGTCCCACCAACCATGTGGCCCCTATGGCATACCTCCCATACCTCCCAACTTTCACATATAGTAAAGAGGTACAACTGATGCCTCGCACAAAGCGGCACACTTTTTCCTGTTAAGCCACGCCTCTAAACCCGCCCAATCCCTCCCCAAACACACCTAGTTTAGCCCACACCATATCATGCTCCCATAGTGCCTCCCCCGTCACTGTAAGCTCCCATAGTGAACCCCCGACACTGTATAATTCCCCATAGTCACCCAGTGCACAGTATAGTACCCCTATAGTGCCCCCAAACATAGTATAATGCCCCCTTAGCTGCCTCTCCACAGCATAATGCCCCATAGCTGCCCCCACACAGTTCAATGCCCTTATAGTGCCCTACACAACATATAATGCCCTTATAGTGCCCCCGCACAGTGTAATGCCCCCACAGCTGCCCCTTATATCAAGCACAAAGCCCCCATAGTGCCTAATAAAAATAATAAAACAAATATCTAACCCTGTTCCCACGATGAGTGGAGGAGATCCCTCTACCCCTCCGGGCTTTGACCTGTGTCGCTCGGAGCAGGCATGACATAGTAAATGGTGGAGCAGGCAGCTGACGGCTCCCTGCTCCACCAATGGCTTCAACTGTATATGCGTCTTGAGGATGCATATACCAGAATCTGGAACTGTCCCACTAGATCTGGAACGATTGGTTGATGGTAACGATGGTAATGCCCATTTTGAGTAGCACAATTTTTGGGATTTGTATGTTATTATTATTTTTCTTGGCTCAATTCAGGGAGACAAGAGAAACCAGGAGACTACACAGTCCTGAACGTGATGAGGGTGAAGCTGGCCAGTTGCATATTGATAATCACGGGACTGATTCTGGGCCATCACATAAAAACAGAGGTGGTGGAGGCCTCAGGAGACACACCGGATGAAGGTCCCACAAGGGTCAAGTCTGGACTCGAATAGCAGAAGTAGTCGGTTGTACAGGTTTCCATCTGAGCTTCTGAACTTGGACTCCTCCTAGATACAGCTTATATACAGTATATATATATATCTCTTATATAACATTTTTGACGTTTTCTTCTAGAAGGTCTCTTTTAAGGTGCTCATAGTCATGGACTTTGGCCATCAAGGGTTGGACTGTTGGATTCTATGACCTAAAAAATATTTCTCATATATAAAGTGAAAAAAACAAAAACAACAAAAACAGGATAAAAATACAAAAAAAAAAAAAATTTGCAAAAAGTTACAAAAACAAGCGCCATAATGATGAGAAGATCCAACAAGTATCAGAAGATATAGTCGGAATTTTTTGTTTGGGCTGATATATTTACATGGCGGCTCTACTGAAATATGGGGAGCCTAAGAGGTCTGCTTTTAGTCCAGAAACAGCGCCACCCTAATTTATGGACAGAGACTGGTATTGCAGCTCAGCCCCTTTCAAAAAGAAGACCCTTTTTGGTGCCCTTCTGTTGGTGCCCAAGGCAGGGGGTTAGAATATGTACCCCACCATTCTTGGTCCTCCAACGTGATAGCTGCCCTCTGTCGTCTCCCGTTCCCTCCATTTCCTTTAATCTAGACGGCTGCATTTTTTATTTGAATGGGTCTGTCCTGGTGACAAATTTTCTTTGAAATTTGAAAAAAAATTCTATTTTGACAGAAGCCACAAATTTTGAATATTTTTAGTCGGGTAAATCGAAACTGATTTTTTCGCTCATCTCCTGTGTCTCAACACTGAGGGTTTTGCCACGTAAACTGACTGTGTGCGAATTCCGTCATTTTATGTCTCGTGGTTTGAGTTCCAAAAAATGAACTTGTGACTTCTCACTTTTTGATTTTGTTTTCAATAAAAATAAACATTTTACTAAAAATAAAAGATTCTTGTCCAATTCGTACATATAACTTCATCATAATCTTATAATCCCCAATAATCCATAATCTCATATATCAAATATATCACTCCTGTTCTATTCATATTTCTACAGGGTCACATTTTTTATGAGCACTCCACTTGTTTTGTGAGCAATGTTCAGGCAAGGCAGGAAGGGGCTCAGCCCCTCTTACAGTCCAGGGTGCTCATGGGCTAATTTTAACTTTAATTCAGGTGCGCGCGTTGGCCCTTTAAGAGCGGGCACGAGCGTGCACGCGCACCCTACGGGAACCGGCCGAGGTAAGCGGAAGTGAGCGCTGGCGTCTCCTGAGGAGGCTGGGGCCATCACTCGCAGATCCATGGCTGCGGCCGTCAGGAGGTGAGTGAGCCTGGCGGCCCGCAGCCATGTGCATGACAATATATATATATGTGTTATTTATTTCAGGTGTTATTTACATGCAGTATATAGAGGTATTATTTATATGAAGGTATTTATATGTACAGTATACAGCAGTATTATTTATACATACAGTATATAGAGGTATTATTTATATGAAGGTATTTATATGTACAGTATACAGCGGTGTTATTTATACATACAGTATATAGAGGTATTATTTATATGAAGGTATTTATATGTACAGTATACAGCGGTGTTATTTATACATACAGTATATAGAGGTATTATTTATACGAAGGTATTTATATGTACAGTATACAGCGGTGTTATTTGTACATGCAGTATAAAGAGGTATTATTTATATGAAGGTATTTATATTTGCGGTATATTTATACGTGCAGTATATAGAGGTATTATTTATGTGAGGTGTTATTTATATTCACAGTATATGGCAGTATTATTTTTATATATATATATTATATAGAGGTATTATTTATATTAAAAGTCTATAGCAGTATTATTTATATATAGGTGTTAGTTATATGAAGATATTATTTATATTTACAGTATATGTGTGTATATATATATATATATATAGGTATTATATAAGTTGTTATTTATATTCTCAGTCTATAGAGGTATTACCTCTCTATACTGTGTATATAAATAGAGGTATTATTTACATAGAGGTATTATATATATATATATATATATACACACAATATAAAGAAGTATTATTTATATATACATACAGTATATAGAGGTATTATTTATATGAAGTAATTTATATTTACAGTATATAGAGGTATTATTTATATGTACAGTATATAGTGATATTATTCATATATGCGGTATATAGAGGTATTATTTATATGTACAGTATATAGAGGTATTATTTATATCTACAGTATATAGAGTTATTATTTATATGAAGGTATTTATATTTACAGTATATAGTGGTATTATTTATATGAAGGTATTTATACGTATAGTATATAGCTGTATTATTTATACATGCAGTATATAGAGGTATCATTTATATGAAGATATTTTATATGTACAGTATATAGAGGTATTATTTATACATGCAGGATATAGAGGTATTATTTATATGAAGGTATTTATGTACAGTATATATTGGTATTATTTATACATACAGTATATAGATTTATTATTTATATTAAGGTATTTATATTTACTGTATATAGCATATTATTTATACATGCAGTATATAGCAGTATTATTTATATGAAGGTATTTATATGTACAGTATATAGCGGTATTATTTATACATGCAATATGTAGAGGTATTATTTATATATACAGTATATAGAGGTACTATTTATATGAAGGTATTTATATTTACAGTATACAGCGGTATTATTTATATGAAGGTATTTATATATACAGTATATATTGGTATTATGTATATATACAGTATATAGAGGTATTATCTATATGAAGGTATTTACATATACAGTATATATAGTTATTATTTATATAAACAGTATATAGAGGTATTATTTATATAAAGGTATTTATATGTACTGTATATGAGTTATTATTTATACATGCAGTATATAGAGGTATTATCTATATACAGGTATTTATATGTACAGTATATAGAGGTATTATTTATACATGCAGTATATAGAGGTATTATTTATACATGCAGTATATAGAGGTATTATTTATATATACAGTATATAGAGGTATTATTTATATGAAGGTATTTATATATACAGTATATAGAGGTATTATTTATACATACAGTATATAGAGGTATTATTTATACATGCAGTATATAGAGGTATTATTTATACATGCAGTATATAGAGGTATTATTTATATATACAGTATATAGAGGTATTATTTATATGAAGGTATTTATATATACAGTATATAGAGGTATTATTTATACATACAGTATATAGAGGTATTATTTATACATACAGTATATAGAGGTATTATTTATATGAAGGTATTTATATATACAGTATATAGAGGTATTATTTATACATACAGTATATAGCGGTATTATTTATACATGCAGTATATAGAGGTATTATTTATATATACAGTATATAGAGGTATTATTTATATGAAGGTATTTATATGTACAGTATATAGCTGTATTATTTATACATGCAGTATATAGAGGTATTATTTATACCCTTTTTATTGGCAGATGCCTGCCGGGGTTCATCCATACATGGATGTAAAAGCAACAAGCAATGGCTTTTCACAAGCCCTCCAGGCCTGCTTGTAGCAGACGGCAGTGGAGGTGTATTGGTGGTAGTAGAGGTAGCCAACAGACAGCAATGGTGGTGGTAGTAGTAGTAGTAGCACATTAAAAGACACTGGACAGTCACAGGACAAAGCCCTGTGGTGGGGCAGGCCTGCTTGTAGCAGACGGCACTGGGGGTGGATTGGTGGTAGAAGTAGTAGCAGCACATTAAAAAAAGAGTGGACAGGACAGAATCCCGTAGTAGCAGGCGGCAGTAGCAGGCGGCAGCGGCAGCGGCAGCAGCAATGTCAGATCTAATCAGTGGCATCAGGCACAGGGGTTTTAAAATCCTCACCGATCCACGCTTGATTCATTTTCAGGAACGTGAGATTTTCCAAGCTGTTGGCGGACAATCTTGTTCGCTTAGGGGTGACGAAGCCCCCTGCCGCGCTGAATACCCTCTCTGACGCTACACTGGAGGGTGGACAAGACAGTACACCCATGGCAAACTGGGCCAGTTCTTGCCAATGATCCAATCTGCTGACCCAGAAGTCCATGGGGTCTGGGATCAGCATTTCTGAAGGAGAAAGGGCACAGTCCAGGTACGAGTGAACCTGGTTGTTTAGGTGCTGGACCTGGTGATGGTGAACATCCCTTTGGTGACTACGATGTGTGTCAGGTCGGGGTATTGGATGTAAAAATGTTGTCATCATATTTTCCGAACTGAATTGGCTGCTGCTGCCGCTGCTGCCGCCTAGTGCAGAGGTGGTGGAACGATGAGACAGTGGGGAGCGGAGAGTGGCCCCCCGGTCAGACATGCTTGCAGCAGGTGTTTGCCGTTTGAAAGCCGTGACAAGCTGGCTGCATAGCTTCTCTCGATAATAAGCCAATTTTGCCTCTCGGAAGGCGCAAAAAACTCCCCCATTCTGGCTTTATACCGAGGGTCTAAAAGTGTGGCTATCCAGTACTCATCTCTTTGCTTCATGCTAACAATACGACAGTCAGCGCGCAAGTAACGAAGCATACAGCTCGCCATCCTGGCCAGCGTTTCAGAGGGCCCAGTTGGTTCCATCTCCGCCCCATACTGCCATGGTTGTCCATCATCAAGGTCGTCGTCAGACTCGTCATCTCCACCATCACTGTCATGTTGTGCGGCTGCCTCGTCCCCTATCCCTTCTTGTGATTCCATCTCCAAATCCAGCTCCTCTTCAGGTCCTGTTTCCTCCTCCTCCTCCTCCTCCTCAACATCCATAGCCAGATGTGATCCTTCCTCCATCCTTTGCTGAATCATCGCTGTGAGCGTTTTCTCCATAATGAATATCAGCGGCATAACATCGTTCATTCCGCTAGCGTCACGGCTCACAAATCGTGTGGCCTCTTCAAAGGGTCTCAAAACGCGACATGCGTCTCTAAACAGCTGCCAGTGCCTGAGCTCGAAATTACACTGGCTCCAAACGCTGCCCGTCTGCTGCATCAGGAAATCATTCACGGCTTTCCGCTGTTCGTACAGACGGTCCAACATGTGCAGGGTGGAATTCCAGCGTGTTGGAACGTCGCAAATCAGGCTGTGTTCTGGGAGATTGTTTTGACGCTGCAAGTCCAGGAGGGCGTGCTTAAATGCATACGAACGTCTAAAGCGAACGCAAACCCTCCTGGACATGGCCAGCACACCCTTCAAACCAACATATGACTTTAAGAAGCGTGTTATGACCAGATTGATCACATGTGCCATGCAAGGAGCGTGTGTCAGGTGACCTAGACGCAGTGCAGCCACAACGTTCTTCCCGTTATCAGAGACAACATTGCCCAGTGTGAGTTTCAGAGGAGACAGACAGCGTGCGATTTCCTCCTTGATGCACAGCAGCAGCTCCTGCCCTGTGTGGCTTTTCTCGCCCAGGCTCAGCAGGTGTAAGACAGCGTTGTGGCGCTTCACCTTGCACCTATGAAAAGAGGAGGGAGGAGGAGTGGAAGATACGCTGTGTCCTGTCTGGGAACGGGAAGACCTCCATTGAGGAGGGCAAGGAGGAGGAGTAGGAGGAGGAGGATGGTAGGCGCTTGGTGTCCGGAGTTGAACCAGAAAGATACAAGCGTGGAGGTGGTAATGCCTGGCATTGCTGCGGTGGTGCATCGGACAGCAAAATATTGACCCAGTGGGCCGTGAAAGACATGTACTGTCCCTGCCCATAGTTGCTGCTCCACGTGTCGATGGTGGCATGTACCCTGCTGCACACGGATAATTGCAAGGACTGGCCCACCTTTTCCTCCACGTGCTTGTGCAAGGCAGTCGACCAGGTGGTACGGCAGCGACTGCACCACCAACAACTTAGCCAGGTGTGAATTAAGCCGCACGACAAGTGGATGACTGGGTATATATTGTTGCTTATTGGACAACGATTCCGTAATGGATAACTGACAGGACGTAGGAGGAGCACTAGATGACAGTGATGATGATGATTATGACAACGACATGGTGGATAAGGCCTGGCTACTACTTAGATGACAGGGACTCGGAGCAGCAGCAGCAGTGGAAGAGGGGTCTTCATTAGATGTACATGATGGTGGGGCATGTCTATTGTCCCACATGGCCTTGTGATGCCGCTCCATGTGTTTACGTAGAGCGGTAGTTCCTACATTGCTGCCCTGCCCACGCCTTACTTTCTGCTTGCAGATACGGCACTGTGCCATGTTTTCGTCCACCGGGAAGGTACAGAAAAATTGCCACACGGCAGAGTACCGTAAAGAGATAGTACCACGTCCACCACCACCACCACCACCACCCGAGCTTGCCCCTTATCTGGCAGGCTTTTTTCGGGAGCCTACACCAGTAGCATCAGTGTCGCCGTCACCGACTCCTGAGCTGACCCTACCGCTGCAACATTTTGCAGATTGACTTCTGCCCCTACCTCGGCTTGGCTGTTTATCACTGCCAGTGCCGCCACTACTACCCTCCTCCTCTGACGCCATCATCACCTCGTCACCTGGTTCCCACATCCAGTCTAAAACAACATCATCATAGCCCTCCTCATCATCCCCGCCACTTCTGGCACTGTGTTGTAAATGTGATGTGACATCATGGTGGGCTCCATGCCCCCCCTCTAAAATGTGTCTGCCACCACAGCTGCCACCAACACCCCCACTACCACAGCTATGCGTCTCGGACACCGCTTCCACCTCCACCACCGCCGCAACACACTCCGTTGGCTGACTCGCGGAAAACAAATCATCATCACTATGTTGTTCAGTATCTTCCTTCGCACCCGAGGAGATGTCTCTTAGGACTTTCAGGAATGATGGCTTCCCGCTAGGAAGGGGGAGTGAAGACATAGATGATGGAATGGAAACGCTAGAAATACCCATATTACTACTGTCACTGTGCCAAGGAACTGTAGAGGATCTGGAATCCAACGAAACCTGGCTTGAAGCCAGATCGTCAGAGTCTTCCTGCTGAGATGACCGCGAGCCAGCCAACCAGTCCACAATGGCCGTAATGTCTAAAGTAACCCGCCCACAGGAGGAGATGGACAAGTCTGGCTTGCTGATACTGCTACTACTACTACTACCAGCAGGCACATGGCTGCTGCTACTAGTGGAACTGGGCACATGTCTTGTGCCACAAATGCTGGTACTGGGTCTGGCACCAACAGATCCAACATTTGGACTGGAAGAGGACACGGCATGGGTGTTTTTTCCTCTACCCCGTCCTTTCACAACCTTTTTTTTACCAGACATTTCACTGCTGGAGTGCAGCAAGTTGAATCAAAACCCCGGGGATGAGCCCCTTCTAAAAGCGTATTCACACACTGGCTTGGCAAATGGCAATGAATGAGAATTTCTATCAGCCACGCCGCGGTGCACTCAGGGAATGCTGGGCGTTGTAGTACTACAAAGGCTACCTGTATTGCAAGTTGGATTGTTATGTTAACGGCCGGGGATGAGCCCCTTCTAAAAGCGTATTCACACACTGACTTGGCAAATGGCAATGAATGAGAATTTCTATCAGCCACGCCGCGGTGCACTCAGGGAATGCTGGGCGTTGTAGTACTACAAAGGCTACCTGTATTGCAAGTTGGATTGTTATGTTAACGGTAACGGGGATGAGCCCCTTCTAAAAGCGTATTCACACACTGGCTTGGCAAATGGCAATGAATGAGAATTTCTATCAGCCACGCCGCGGTGCACTCAGGGAATGCTGGGCGTTGTAGTACTACAAAGGCTGCCTCAGCTGCCTGTATTGCAAGTTGGATGCAACGGCCCGGGATGAGCCCCTTCTAAAAGCATATTCACACACTGGCTTGGCAAATGGCAATGAATGAGAATTTCTATCAGCCACTGCACTGACTCAGGGAATGCTGGGCGTTGTAGTACTACAAAGGCTGCCTCAGCTGCCTGTATTGCAAATTGGATGCAACGGCCGGGGATGAGCCCCTTCTAAAAGCGTATTCACACACTGGCTTGGCAAATGGCAATGAATGAGAATTTCTATCAGCCACGCCGCGGTGCACTCAGGGAATGCTGGGCGTTGTAGTACTACAAAGGCTGCCTCAGCTGCCTGTATTGCAAGTTGGATGCAACGGCCCGGGATGAGCCCCTTCTAAAAGCGTATTCACACACTGGCTTGGCAAATGGCAATGAATGAGAATTTCTATCAGCCACTGCACTGACTCAGGGAATGCTGGGCGTTGTAGTACTACAAAGGCTGCCTCAGCTGCCTGTATTGCAAATTGGATGCAACGGCCGGGGATGAGCCCCTTCTAAAAGCGTATTCACACACTGGCTTGGCAAATGGCAATGAATGAGAATTTCTATCAGCCACGCCGCGGTGCACTCAGGGAATGCTGGGTGTTGTAGTATTACAAAGGCTGCCTGTATTGCAAGTTGGATTGTTATGTTAACGGTAACGGGGATGAGCCCCTTCTAAAAGCGTATTCACACACTGGATTGGCAAATGGCAATGAATGAGAATTTATATCAGCCACGCCGCGGTACACTCAGGGAATGCTGTGCGTTGTAGTACTACAAAGGCTACCTGTATTGCAAGTTGGATTGTTATGTTAACGGCTGGGGATGAGCCCCTTCTAAAAGCGTATTCACACACTGGCTTGGCAAATGGCAATGAATGAGAATTTCTATCAGCCACGCCGCGGTGCACTCAGGGAATGCTGGGCCCTGTAGTACTACAAAGGCTACCTGTATTGCAAGTTGGATTGTTATGTTAACGGCAACGGGGATGAGCCCCTTCTAAAAGCGTATTCACACACTGGCTTGGCAAATGGCAATGAATGAGAATTTCTATCAGCCACGCCGCGGTGCACTCAGGGAATGCTGCGCGTTGTAGTACTACAAAGGCTGCCTGTATTGCAAGTTGAATTGTTATGTTAACGGTAACGGGGATGAGCCCCTTCTAAAAGCGTATTCACACACTGGCTTGGCAAATGGCAATGAATGAGAATTTCTATCAGCCACGCCGCGGTGCACTCAGGGAATGCTGGGCGTTGTAGTACTACAAAGGCTGCCTGTATTGCAAGTTGGATTGTTATGTTAACGGTAACGGGGATGAGCCCCTTCTAAAAGCGTATTCACACACTGGCTTGGCAAATGGAAATGAATGAGAATTTCTATCAGCCACGCCGCGGTGCACTCAGGGAATGCTGCGCGTTGTAGTACTACAAAGGCTGCCTGTATTGCAAGTTGGATTGTTATGTTAACGGTAACGGGGATGAGCCCCTTCTAAAAGCGTATTCACACACTGGCTTGGCAAATGGCAATGAATGAGAATTTCTATCAGCCACTGCACTGACTCAGGGAATGCTGGGCGTTGTAGTACTACAAAGGCTGCCTCAGCTGCCTGTATTGCAAATTTGATGCAACGGCCGGGGATGAGCCCCTTCTAAAAGCGTATTCACACACTGGCTTGGCAAATGGCAATGAATGAGAATTTCTATCAGCCACGCCGCGGTGCACTCAGGGAATGCTGGGCGTTGTAGTACTACAAAGGCTGCCTGTATTGCAAGTTGGATTGTTATGTTAACGGTAACGGGGATGAGCTCCTTCTAAAAGCGTATTCACACACTGGCTTGGCAAATGGCAATGAATGAGAATTTCTATCAGCCACTGCACTAACTCAGGGAATGCTGGGCGTTGTAGTACTACAAAGGCTGCCTCAGCTGCCTGTATTGCAAATTTGATGCAACGGCCGGGGATGAGCCCCTTCTAAAAGCGTATTCACACACTGGCTTGGCAAATGGCAATGAATGAGAATTTCTATCAGCCACGCCGCGGTGCACTCAGGGAATTCTGGGCGTTGTAGTACTACAAAGGCTGCCTGTATTGCAAGTTGGATTGTTATGTTAACGGTAACGGGGATGAGCCCCTTCTAAAAGCGTATTCACACACTGGCTTGGCAAATGGCAATGAATGAGAATTTCTATCAGCCACTGTGCACTGACTCAGGGAATGCTGTGCGTTGTAGTACTACAAAGGCTGCCTCAGCTGCCTGTATTGCAAATTGGATGCAATGGCCGGGGATGAGCCCCTTCTTAAAGCGTATTCACACACTGGCTTGGCAAATGGCAATGAATGAGAATTTCTATCAGCCACGCCGCGGTGCACTCAGGGAATGCTGGGCGTTGTAGTACTACAAAGTCTGCCTGTATTGCAAGTTGGATTGTTATGTTAACGGTAACGGGGATGAGCCCCTTCTAAAAGCGTATTCACACACTGGCTTGGCAAATGGCAATGAATGAGAATTTCTATCAGCCACGCCGCGGTGCACTCAGGGAATGCTGGGCGTTGTAGTACTACAAAGGCTGCCTCAGCTGCCTGTATTGCAAGTTGGATGCAACGGCCCGGGATGAGCCCCTTCTAAAAGCATATTCACACACTGGCTTGGCAAATGGCAATGAATGAGAATTTCTATCAGCCACTGCACTGACTCAGGGAATGCTGGGCGTTGTAGTACTACAAAGGCTGCCTCAGCTGCCTGTATTGCAAATTGGATGCAACGGCCGGGGATGAGCCCCTTCTAAAAGCGTATTCACACACTGGCTTGGCAAATGGCAATGAATGAGAATTTCTATCAGCCACGCCGCGGTGCACTCAGGGAATGCTGGGCGTTGTAGTACTACAAAGGCTGCCTCAGCTGCCTGTATTGCAAGTTGGATGCAACGGCCCGGGATGAGCCCCTTCTAAAAGCATATTCACACACTGGCTTGGCAAATGGCAATGAATGAGAATTTCTATCAGCCACTGTGCACTGACTCAGGGAATGCTGTGCGTTGTAGTACTACAAAGGCTGCCTCAGCTGCCTGTATTGCAAATTTGATGCAACGGCCGGGGATGAGCCCCTTCTAAAAGCGTATTCACACACTGGCTTGGCAAATGGCAATGAATGAGAATTTCTATCAGCCACGCCGCGGTGCACTCAGGGAATGCTGGGCGTTGTAGTACTACAAAGGCTGCCTGTATTGCAAGTTGGATTGTTATGTTAACGGTAACGGGGATGAGCTCCTTCTAAAAGCGTATTCACACACTGGCTTGGCAAATGGCAATGAATGAGAATTTCTATCAGCCACTGCACTAACTCAGGGAATGCTGGGCGTTGTAGTACTACAAAGGCTGCCTCAGCTGCCTGTATTGCAAATTTGATGCAACGGCCGGGGATGAGCCCCTTCTAAAAGCGTATTCACACACTGGCTTGGCAAATGGCAATGAATGAGAATTTCTATCAGCCACGCCGCGGTGCACTCAGGGAATTCTGGGCGTTGTAGTACTACAAAGGCTGCCTGTATTGCAAGTTGGATTGTTATGTTAACGGTAACGGGGATGAGCCCCTTCTAAAAGCGTATTCACACACTGGCTTGGCAAATGGCAATGAATGAGAATTTCTATCAGCCACTGTGCACTGACTCAGGGAATGCTGTGCGTTGTAGTACTACAAAGGCTGCCTCAGCTGCCTGTATTGCAAATTGGATGCAATGGCCGGGGATGAGCCCCTTCTTAAAGCGTATTCACACACTGGCTTGGCAAATGGCAATGAATGAGAATTTCTATCAGCCACGCCGCGGTGCACTCAGGGAATGCTGGGCGTTGTAGTACTACAAAGTCTGCCTGTATTGCAAGTTGGATTGTTATGTTAACGGTAACGGGGATGAGCCCCTTCTAAAAGCGTATTCACACACTGGCTTGGCAAATGGCAATGAATGAGAATTTCTATCAGCCACGCCGCGGTGCACTCAGGGAATGCTGGGCGTTGTAGTACTACAAAGGCTGCCTCAGCTGCCTGTATTGCAAGTTGGATGCAACGGCCCGGGATGAGCCCCTTCTAAAAGCATATTCACACACTGGCTTGGCAAATGGCAATGAATGAGAATTTCTATCAGCCACTGCACTGACTCAGGGAATGCTGGGCGTTGTAGTACTACAAAGGCTGCCTCAGCTGCCTGTATTGCAAATTGGATGCAACGGCCGGGGATGAGCCCCTTCTAAAAGCGTATTCACACACTGGCTTGGCAAATGGCAATGAATGAGAATTTCTATCAGCCACGCCGCGGTGCACTCAGGGAATGCTGGGCGTTGTAGTACTACAAAGGCTGCCTCAGCTGCCTGTATTGCAAGTTGGATGCAACGGCCCGGGATGAGCCCCTTCTAAAAGCATATTCACACACTGGCTTGGCAAATGGCAATGAATGAGAATTTCTATCAGCCACTGCACTGACTCAGGGAATGCTGGGCGTTGTAGTACTACAAAGGCTGCCTCAGCTGCCTGTATTGCAAATTGGATGCAACGGCCGGGGATGAGCCCCTTCTAAAAGCGTATTCACACACTGGCTTGGCAAATGGCAATGAATGAGAATTTCTATCAGCCACGCCGCGGTGCACTCAGGGAATGCTGGGTGTTGTAGTATTACAAAGGCTGCCTGTATTGCAAGTTGGATTGTTATGTTAACGGTAACGGGGATGAGCCCCTTCTAAAAGCGTATTCACACACTGGATTGGCAAATGGCAATGAATGAGAATTTATATCAGCCACGCCGCGGTGCACTCAGGGAATGCTGGGCCCTGTAGTACTACAAAGGCTACCTGTATTGCAAGTTGGATTGTTATGTTAACGGCAACGGGGATGAGCCCCTTCTAAAAGCGTATTCACACACTGGCTTGGCAAATGGCAATGAATGAGAATTTCTATCAGCCACGCCGCGGTGCACTCAGGGAATGCTGGGCGTTGTAGTACTACAAAGGCTGCCTGTATTGCAAGTTGAATTGTTATGTTAACGGTAACGGGGATGAGCCCCTTCTAAAAGCGTATTCACACACTGGCTTGGCAAATGGCAATGAATGAGAATTTCTATCAGCCACGCCGCGGTGCACTCAGGGAATGCTGGGCGTTGTAGTACTACAAAGGCTGCCTGTATTGCAAGTTGGATTGTTATGTTAACGGTAACGGGGATGAGCCCCTTCTAAAAGCGTATTCACACACTGGCTTGGCAAATGGCAATGAATGAGAATTTCTATCAGCCACTGCACTGACTCAGGGAATGCTGGGCGTTGTAGTACTACAAAGGCTGCCTCAGCTGCCTGTATTGCAAATTTGATGCAACGGCCGGGGATGAGCCCCTTCTAAAAGCGTATTCACACACTGGCTTGGCAAATGGCAATGAATGAGAATTTCTATCAGCCACGCCGCGGTGCACTCAGGGAATGCTGGGCGTTGTAGTACTACAAAGGCTGCCTGTATTGCAAGTTGGATTGGATTGTTATGTTAACGGTAACGGGGATGAGCTCCTTCTAAAAGCGTATTCACACACTGGCTTGGCAAATGGCAATGAATGAGAATTTCTATCAGCCACTGCACTAACTCAGGGAATGCTGGGCGTTGTAGTACTACAAAGGCTGCCTCAGCTGCCTGTATTGCAAATTTGATGCAACGGCCGGGGATGAGCCCCTTCTAAAAGCGTATTCACACACTGGCTTGGCAAATGGCAATGAATGAGAATTTCTATCAGCCACGCCGCGGTGCACTCAGGGAATGCTGGGCGTTGTAGTACTACAAAGGCTACCTGTATTGCAAGTTGGATTGTTATGTTAACGGTAACGGGGATGAGCCCCTTCTAAAAGCGTATTCACACACTGGCTTGGCAAATGGCAATGAATGAGAATTTCTATCAGCCACTGTGCACTGACTCAGGGAATGCTGTGCGTTGTAGTACTACAAAGGCTGCCTCAGCTGCCTGTATTGCAAATTGGATGCAATGGCCGGGGATGAGCCCCTTCTTAAAGCGTATTCACACACTGGCTTGGCAAATGGCAATGAATGAGAATTTCTATCAGCCACGCTAAGGTGCACTCAGGGAATGCTGGGCGTTGTAGTACTACAAAGGCTGCCTGTATTGCAAGTTGGATTGTTATGTTAACGGTAACGGGGATGAGACCCTTCTAAAAGCGTATTCACACACTGGCTTGGCAAATGGCAATGAATGAGAATTTCTATCAGCCAGGCCGCGGTGCACTCAGGGAATGCTGGGCGTTGTAGTACTACAAAGGCTGCCTGTATTGCAAGTTGGATCGTTATGTTAACGGTAACGGGGATGAGTCCCTTCTAGAAGCGTATTCACACACTGGCTTGGCAAATGGCAATGAATGAGAATTTCTATCAGCCACTGCACTGACTCAGGGAATGCTGGGTGTTGTAGTACTACAAAGGCTGCCTCAGCTGCCTGTATTGCAAATTGGATGCAACGGCCGGGGATGAGCCCCTTCTAAAAGCGTATTCACACACTGGGTTGGCAAATGGCAACGAATGAGAATTTCTATCAGCCACGCCGCGGTGCACTCAGGGAATGCTGGGCGTTGTAGTACTACAAAGGCTGCCTGTATTGCAAGTTGGATTGTTATGTTAATGGTAACGGGGATGAGCTCCTTCTAAAAGCGTATTCACACACTGGCTTGGCAAATGGCAAGGAATGAGAATTTCTATCAGCCACTGCACTGACTCAGGGAATGCTGGGGGTTGTAGTACTACAAAGGCTGCCTTAGCTGCCTGTATTGCAAGTTGGATGCAACGGCCCGGGATGAGCCCCTTCTAAAAGCGTATTCACACACAGGCTTGGCAAATGGCAATGAATGAGAATTTCTATCAGCCACGCCGCGGTGCACTCAGGGAATGCTGGGCGTTGTAGTACTACAAAGGCTGCCTCAGCTGCCTGTATTGCAAGTTGGATGCAACGGCCCGGGATGAGCCCCTTCTAAAAGCATATTCACACACTGGCTTGGTAAATGGCAATTAATGAGAATTTCTATCAGCCACGCCGCAGTGCACTCAGGGAATGCTGGGCGTTGTAGTACTACAAAGGCTGCCTGTATTGCAAGTTGGATTGTTATGTTAACGGTAACGGGGATGAGCCCCTTCTAAAAGCGTATTCACACACTGGCTTGGCAAATGGCAATGAATGAGAATTTCTATCAGCCACTGCACTGACTCAGGGAATGCTGGGCATTGTAGTACTACAAAGGCTGCCTCAGCTGGCTGTATTGCAAATTGGATGCAACGGCCGGGGATGAGCCCCTTCTAAAAGCGTATTCACACACTGGCTTGGCAAATGGCAATGAATGAGATTTTCTATCAGCCACGCCGCGGTGCACTCAGGGAATGCTGGGCGTTGTAGTACTACAAAGGCTGCCTGTATTGCAAGTTGGATTGTTATGTTAACGGCCGGGGATGAGCCCCTTCTAAAAGCGTATTCACACACTGGCTTGGCAAATGGCAATGAATGAGAATTTCTATCAGCCACGCCGCGGTGCACTCAGGGAATGCTGGGCGTTGTAGTACTACAAAGGCTACCTGTATTGCAAGTTGGATTGTTATGTTAACGGTAACGGGGATGAGCCGCTTCTAAAAGCGTATTCACACACTGGCTTGGCAAATGGCAATGAATGAGAATTTCTATCAGCCACGCCGCGGTGCACTCAGGGAATGCTGGGCGTTGTAGTACTACAAAGGCTGCCTGTATTGCAAGTTGGATTGTTATGTTAACGGTAACGGGGATGAGCCCCTTCTAAAAGCGTATTCACACACTGGCTTGGCAAATGGCAATGAATGAGAATTTCTATCAGCCACTGCACTGACTCAGGGAATGCTGGGCGTTGTAGTACTACAAAGGCTGCCTCAGCTGCCTGTATTGCAAATTTGATGCAACGGCCGGGGATGAGCCCCTTCTAAAAGCGTATTCACACACTGGCTTGGCAAATGGCAATGAATGAGAATTTCTATCAGCCACGCCGCGGTGCACTCAGGGAATGCTGGGCGTTGTAGTACTACAAAGGCTGCCTGTATTGCAAGTTGGATTGTTATGTTAACGGTAACGGGGATGAGCTCCTTCTAAAAGCGTATTCACACACTGGCTTGGCAAATGGCAATGAATGAGAATTTCTATCAGCCACTGCACTAACTCAGGGAATGCTGGGGGTTGTAGTACTACAAAGGCTGCCTCAGCTGCCTGTATTGCAAATTTGATGCAACGGCCGGGGATGAGCCCCTTCTAAAAGCGTATTCACACACTGGCTTGGCAAATGGCAATGAATGAGAATTTCTATCAGCCACGCCGCGGTGCACTCAGGGAATTCTGGGCGTTGTAGTACTACAAAGGCTGCCTGTATTGCAAGTTGGATTGTTATGTTAACGGTAACGGGGATGAGCCCCTTCTAAAAGCGTATTCACACACTGGCTTGGCAAATGGCAATGAATGAGAATTTCTATCAGCCACTGTGCACTGACTCAGGGAATGCTGTGCGTTGTAGTACTACAAAGGCTGCCTCAGCTGCCTGTATTGCAAATTGGATGCAATGGCCGGGGATGAGCCCCTTCTTAAAGCGTATTCACACACTGGCTTGGCAAATGGCAATGAATGAGAATTTCTATCAGCCACGCTGCGGTGCACTCAGGGAATGCTGGGCGTTGTAGTACTACCAAGGCTGCCTCAGCTGCCTGTATTGCAAATTGGATGCAACGGCCGGGGATGAGCCCCTTCTAAAAGCGTATTCACACACTGGCTTGGCAAATGGCAATGAATGAGAATTTCTATCAGCCAGGCCGCGGTGCACTCAGGGAATGCTGGGCGTTGTAGTACTACAAAGGCTGCCTGTATTGCAAGTTGGATCGTTATGTTAACGGTAACGGGGATGAGTCCCTTCTAGAAGCGTATTCACACACTGGCTTGGCAAATGGCAATGAATGAGAATTTCTATCAGCCACTGCACTGACTCAGGGAATGCTGGGTGTTGTAGTACTACAAAGGCTGCCTCAGCTGCCTGTATTGCAAATTGGATGCAACGGCCGGGGATGAGCCCCTTCTAAAAGCGTATTCACACACTGGGTTGGCAAATGGCAACGAATGAGAATTTCTATCAGCCACGCCGCGGTGCACTCAGGGAATGCTGGGCGTTGTAGTACTACAAAGGCTGCCTGTATTGCAAGTTGGATTGTTATGTTAATGGTAACGGGGATGAGCCCCTTCTAAAAGCGTATTCACACACTGGCTTGGCAAATGGCAATGAATGAGAATTTCTATCAGCCACTGCACTGACTCAGGGAATGCTGGGGGTTGTAGTACTACAAAGGCTGCCTTAGCTGCCTGTATTGCAAGTTGGATGCAACGGCCCGGGATGAGCCCCTTCTAAAAGCGTATTCACACACAGGCTTGGCAAATGGCAATGAATGAGAATTTCTATCAGCCACGCCGCGGTGCACTCAGGGAATGCTGGGCGTTGTAGTACTTCAAAGGCTGCCTCAGCTGCCTGTATTGCAAGTTGGATGCAACGGCCCGGGATGAGCCCCTTCTAAAAGCATATTCACACACTGGTTTGGTAAATGGCAATTAATGAGAATTTCTATCAGCCACGCCGCAGTGCACTCAGGGAATGCTGGGCGTTGTAGTACTACAAAGGCTGCCTGTATTGCAAGTTGGATTGTTATGTTAACGGTAACGGGGATGAGCCCCTTCTAAAAGCGTATTCACACACTGGCTTGGCAAATGGCAATGAATGAGAATTTCTATCAGCCACTGCACTGACTCAGGGAATGCTGGGCATTGTAGTACTACAAAGGCTGCCTCAGCTGGCTGTATTGCAAATTGGATGCAACGGCCGGGGATGAGCCCCTTCTAAAAGCGTATTCACACACTGGCTTGGCAAATGGCAATGAATGAGATTTTCTATCAGCCACGCCGCGGTGCACTCAGGGAATGCTGGGCGTTGTAGTACTACAAAGGCTGCCTGTATTGCAAGTTGGATTGTTATGTTAACGGCCGGGGATGAGCCCCTTCTAAAAGCGTATTCACACACTGGCTTGGCAAATGGCAATGAATGAGAATTTATATCAGCCACGCCGCAGTGCACTCAGGGAATGTTGTGCGTTGTAGTACTACAAAGGCTGCCTGTATTGCAAGTTGGATTGTTATGTTAACGGTAACGGGGATGAGCCCCTTCTAAAAGCGTATTCACACACTGGATTGGCAAATGGCAATGAATGAGAATTTATATCAGCCACGCCGCGGTGCACTCAGGGAATGCTGGGCGTTGTAGTACTACAAAGGCTACCTGTATTGCAAGTTGGATTGTTATGTTAACGGTAACGGGGATGAGCCGCTTCTAAAAGCGTATTCACACACTGGCTTGGCAAATGGCAATGAATGAGAATTTCTATTAGCCACTGCACTGACTCAGGGAATGCTGGGCGTTGTAGTACTACAAAGGCTGCCTCAGCTGCCTGTATTGCAAATTTGATGCAACAGCCGGGGATGAGCCCCTTCTAAAAGCGTATTCACACACTGGCTTGGCAAATGGCAATGAATGAGAATTTCTATCAGCCACGCCGCGGTGCACTCAGGGAATGCTGGGCGTTGTAGTACTACCAAGGCTGCCTCAGCTGCCTGTATTGCAAGTTGGATGCAACGGCCCGGGATGAGCCCCTTCTAAAAGCGTATTCACACACTGGCTTGGTAAATGGCAATTAATGAGAATTTCTATCAGCCACGCCGCGGTACACTCAGGGAATGCTGGGCGTTGTAGTACTACAAAGGCTGCCTGTATTGCAAGTTGGATTGTTATGTTAACGGTAACGGGGATGAGCCCCTTCTAAAAGCGTATTCACACACTGGCTTGGCAAATGGCAATGAATGAGAATTTCTATCAGCCACTGCACTGACTCAGGGAATGCTGGGCGTTGTAGTACTACAAAGGCTGCCTCAGCTGCCTGTATTGCAATTTGGATGCAACGGCCGGGGATGAGCCCCTTCTAAAAGCGTATTCACACACTGGCTTGGCAAATGGCAATGAATGAGAATTTCTATCAGCCACTGTGCACTCAGGGAATGCTGGGCGTTGTAGTACTACAAAGGCTGCCTGTATTGCAAGTTGGATTGTTATGTTAACGGCCGGGGATGAGCCCCTTCTAAAAGCGTATTCACACACTGGCTTGGCAAATGGCAATGAATGAGAATTTCTATCAGCCAGTGCGCACTCAGGGAATGCTGGGCGTTGTAGTACTACAAAGGCTGCCTGTATTACAAGTTGGATTGTTATGTTAACGGCCGGGGATGAGCCCCTTCTAAAAGCGTATTCACACACTGGCTTGGCAAGCGGCAATGAATGAGAATTTCTATCAGCCACTGCACTGACTCAGGGAATGCTGGGCATTGTAGTACTACAAAGGCTGCCTGTATTACAAGTTGGATTGTTATGTTAACGGCCGGGGATGAGCCCCTTCTAAAAGCTTATTCACACATTGGCTTGGCAAATGGAGAATTTGTATTGCAATTTGGATGTTGAGAGTAGACTCCCGCTGTAGTGGATGAGCCCCTTCGATTGCTGGATTCCTAAAGCTTTCCCTAACTGCACAGAGATGCTATCCCTACAGCTCCTGTCTGTAAAATGGCCACTGAGCTCCGTGCATAGACTTTTATTGCAGGCTTGAGCCCGCCCCTCTGCTGCCTCCCGATTGGCTGGGAGAGCCGTTTGCAAGGCATTATGGGGGTAGCCTGATGTCAGGTGATATTGTGAAATCCTCCATTTTACATCTAACATGTGGCAGGCTCCAAAATGTAGCCGGGTTCGGCCAAAACGGGTTAAGCCGAACCCGGTAAAGTTCGGATTCGCTGCGGACCGAGCTTTTCCCGATGTTCGGACCGAAACCAGGTTCGGTTGTCCCGGTTTGCTCATCTCTATTCTTGTATATAGTGATATGAAGCATGCTGGTATAACCTGGGTATCTTCTGTATATAATTATATATGTACAGCTGGTATAAGTTATACATCTTCTTGTATATAGTGATATGGAGCATGCTGGTATAACCTGGGCATCTCCTGTATATAATTATATATGTACAGCTGGTATAAGTTATACATCTTCTTGTATATAGTGATATGGAGCATGCTGGTATAACCTGGGTATCTTCTGTATATAATTATATATGTACAGCTGGTATAAGTTATACACCTTCTTGTATATAGTGATATGGAGCATGCTGGTATAACCTGGGTATCTTCTGTATATAATTATATATGTACAGCTGGTATACGTTATAGATCTTCTTGTATATAGTGATATGGAGCATGCTGGTATAACCTGGGTATCTTCTGTATATAATTATATATGTACAGCTGGTATAAGTTATACATCTTCCTGTATATAGTGATATGGAGCATGCTGGTATAACCTGGGTATCTCCTGTATATAATTATATATGTACAGCTGGTATAAGTTATACATCTTCTTGTATATAGTGATATGGAGCATGCTGGTATAACCTGGGTTTCTTCTGTATATAATTATATATGTACAGCTGGTATAACCTGGGTATCTTCTGTATATAATTATATATGTACAGCTGGTATAAGTTATACATCTTCTTGTATATAGTGATATGGAGCATGCTGGTATAACCTGGGTATCTTCTGTATATAATTATATATGTACAGCTGGAATAAGTTACACATCTTCTTGTATATAGTGATATGGAGCATGCTGGTATAACCTGGGTATCTTCTGTATATAATTATATATGTACAGCTGGTATAAGTTATACATCTCTTGTATATAGTGATATGGAGCATGCTGGTATAACCTGGGTATCTTCTGTATATAATTATATATGTACAGCTGGTATAACCTGGGTATCTTCTGTATATAATTATATATGTACAGCTGGTATAAGTTATACATCTTCTTGTATACAGTGATATGGAGCATGCTGGTATAACCTGGGTATCTTCTGTATATAATTATATATGTACAGCTGGTATAAGTTATACATCTTCTTGTATATAGTGATATGGAGCATGCTGGTATAACCTGAGTATCTTCTGTATATAATTATATATGTACAGCTGGTATAAGTTATACATCTTCTTGTATATAGTGATATGGAGTATGCTGGTATAACCTGGGTATCTTCTGTATATAATTATATATGTACAGCTGGTATAAGTTATACATCTTCTTGTATATAGTGATATGGAGTATGCTGGTATAACCTGGGTATCTTCTGTATATAATTATATATGTACAGCTGGTATAAGTTATACATCTTCTTGTATATAGTGATATGGAGCGTGCTGGTATAACCTGGGTATCTCCTGTATATAATTATATATGTACAGCTGGTATAAGTTATACATCTTCTTGTATATAGTGATATGGAGCATGCTGGTATAACCTGGGTATCTTCTGTATATAATTATATATGTACAGCTGGTATAAGTTATACATCTTCTTGTATATAGTGATATGGAGCATGCTGGTATAACCTGGGTATCTTCTGTATATAATTATATATGTACAGCTGGTATAAGTTATACATCTTCTTGTATATAGTGATATGGAGCATGCTGGTATAACCTGGGTATCTTCTGTATATAATTATATATGTACAGCTGGTATGTTATACATCTTCTTGTATATAGTGATATAGAGCAGGCTGGTATAACCTGGGTATCTTCTGTATATAATTATATATGTACAGCTGGTATAAGTTATACATCTTCTTGTATATAGTGATATGGAGCATGCTGGTATAACCAGGTTATATTCTGTATATAATTATATATGTACAGCTGGTATAAGTTATACATCTTCTTGTATATAGTGATATGGAGCATGCTGATATAACCTGGGTATCTTCTGTATATAATTATATATGTACAGCTGGTATAAGTTATACATCTTCTTGTATATAGTGATATGGAGCATGCTGGTATAACCTGTGTATCTTCAGTATATAATTATATATGTACAGCTGGTATAAGTTATACATCTTCTTGTATATAGTGATATGGAGCATGCTGGTATAACCTGGGTATCTCCTGTATATAATTATATATGTACACCTGGTATAAGTTATACATCTTCTTGTATACAGTGATATGGAGCATGCTGGTATAACCTGGGAATCTCCTGTATATAATTATGTATGTACAGCTGGTATAAGTTATACATCTTCTTGTATATAGTGATATGGAGCATGCTGGTATAACCTGGGTATCTTCTGTATATAATTATATATGTATAGCTGGTATAAGTTATACATATTCTTGTATATAGTGATATAGAGCAGGCTGGTATAACCTGGGTATCTCCTGTATATAATTATATATGTACAGTTGGTATAAGTTATACATCTTCTTGTATATAGTGATATGGAGCATGCTGGTATAACCTGGGTATATTCTGTATATAATTATATATGTACAGCTGGTATAAGTTATACATCTTCTTGTATATAGTGATATGGAGCATGCTGGTATAACCTGGGTATCTTCTGTATATAATTATATATGTACAGCTGGTATAAGTTATACATCTTGTATATAGTGATATGGAGCATGCTGGTATAACCTGGGTATCTTCTGTATATAATTATATATGTACAGTTGGTATAAGTTATACATCTTCTTGTATATAGTGATATGGAGCATGCTGGTATAACCTGGGTATATTCTGTATATAATTATATATGTACAGCTGGTATAAGTTATACATCTTCTTGTATATAGTGATATGGAGCATGCTGGTATATCCTGGGTATCTTCTGTATATAATTATATATGTACAGTTGGTATAAGTTATACATCTTCTTGTATATAGTGATATGGAGCATGCTGGTATAACCTGGGTATCTTCTGTATATAATTATATATGTACAGCTGGTATAGGTTATACATCTTCTTGTATATAGTGATATGGAGCATGCTGGTATAACCTGGGTATCTTCTGTATATAATTATATGTGTACAGCTGGTATAAGTTATACTTCTTCTTGTATATAGTGATATGGAGCATGCTGGTATAACCTGGGTATCTTCTGTATATAATTATATATGTACAGCTAGTATAAGTTATACATCTTCTTGTATATAGTGATATGGAGCATGCTGGTATAACCTGGGTATATTCTGTATATAATTATATATGTACAGCTGGTATAAGTTATACATCTTCTTGTATATAGTGATATGGAGCATGCTGGTATAACCTGGGTATCTTCTGTATATAATTATATATGTACAGCTGGTATAAGTTATACATCTTCTTGTATATAGTGATATGGAGCATGCTGGTATAACCTGGGTATCTTCTGTATATAATTATATATGTACAGCTGGTATATGTTATACATCTTCTTGTATATAGTGATATGGAACATGCTGGTATAACCTGGGTATCTTCTGTATATAATTATATATGTACAGCTGGTATAAGTTATATATCTTCTTGTATATAGTGATATGGAGCATGCTGGTATAACCTGGGTATCTTCTGTATATAATTATATATGTACAGCTGGTATAAGTTATATATCTTCTTGTATATAGTGATATGGAGCATGCTGGTATAACCTGGGTATCTTCTGTATATAATTATATATGTATAGCTGGTATAAGTTATACATCTTCTTATACATCTTCTTGTATCTAGTGATGATAATTTGGTCATTTTTCTTTTTGAGCTTTTCCTGTGTGATACACCCTTGGGGAAGTGTATTTGGTTGCTGCTGTAGATGGGCTATGTGTGATGATATAAGCAGCAGACACGTTATTGAAGTCACAGACTCTTTCATGTCACTGGCGGAGATCGCTTCCTCTTCTGAATCTCGGCTTGCTGCAGTGTCTCCCGGTCTGTGACTACCGGACGTTGGCGGTGCGACCAGGATGCTTTTTCTCGGGAGCTTCATGATTTTTCTTTATGTGAGACGTGAGTTATTATGTGATTTATTCTGGTGTTGTCTGATAGTTTGTCTTTTATGATAGATCGTGGTATGGAACGCTACCAGCAGTAAGCAGATGAGGGCGTTGGCATTTCTACTTCGGTCTTCGGCGATCATTAGTGACTTCTTATATGTGGTCTGGACTTCCATTAATCTTTGTGTCGAATTTGATTGTTTTTTACATTCGTTTTTACTCTCGGTGACGTTTGTTCTTAGATCTCCAGGGTGAAAACTTCTGCGGGAAGCTGCTCGTTGTCAATGGGGCGCACGACGACAATGTGACGCTACGCGTGTACAATAAGAACTTAACAGATGTCACCTGGCTTTACAATTTTAATCGCATCGCATCAACAGGACCACAAACCCGGATCAGAGTCACGGGCACGTACAAGGAGAAGCTGGCAAGCGGCGAGGACGGCTCCTTAATCATCATGAACCTGCGTCAGGAAGACGAAGGGACGTACGACGCGAGTATTAAGCTCCGCACCGAGGAAATGTGCACAGTGCACTACCAGCTCCATATGTACCGTAAGTCACCTGACCGTTACCCCGGCGCCGCTTATCTCTGAGATTACCACTACCAAGAAAATATCAACATGTAAACCCTGAAAGATGGAGAGTGCCCCCCAATTATAACCCAAAAATGTAAAGGGCATCCTCATGGATAGCAAAAGGAGTGTGCCCTCATCTTATACAGTGCCAGCGTCCGCATGCCCTCATCTTATACAGTGCGAGCCTCAGTGTGCCCTCATCTTATACAGTGCCAGCCTCAGTGTGCCCTCATCTTATACAGTGCGAGCCTCAGTGTGCCCTCATCTTATACAGTGCCAGCCTCAGTGTGCCCTCATCTTATACAGTGCCAGTCATAGTGTACCCTCATCTAATACAGTCATAGTGTGGAGAAAATAAATACTATGCACACCAATATGGAGTTATTTATCCAAACAAATAATTTATTTATTTGTAGCCAGTGACAGTGCGACGTTTCGGTCGACACCTTGACCTTCCTCAGGCACTAAAGTCAATGATGGTCCTGCGTGGATGGCGCTGTAAGATTGGCGGGTAACCGCTGTGTGTGGTTCTCATAGTGTGCCCTCATCTAATACAGTCCTATTCATAGTATGCCCTCATCTAATACAGTCCTAGTCATAGTATGCCCTCATCTAATACAGTCCTAGTCATAGTATGCCCTCATCTAATACAGTCCTAGTCATAGTGTGCCCTCATCTAATACAGTCCTAGTCATAGTGTGCCCTCATCTAATACAGTCCTAGTCATAGTGTGCCCTCATCTAATACAGTCCTAGTCATAGTGTGCCCTCATCTAATACAGTCCTAGTCATAGTGTGCCCTCATCTAATACAGTCCTAGTCATAGTGTGCCCTCATCTAATACAGTCCTAGTCATAGTGTGCCCTCATCTAATACAGTCCTAGTCATAGTGTGCCCTCATCTAATACAGTCCTAGTCATAGTGTGCCCTCATCTAATACAGTCCTAGTCATAGTGTGCCCTCATCTAATACAGTCCTAGTCATAGTGTGCCCTCATCTAATACAGTCCTAGTCATAGTGTGCCCTCATCTAATACAGTCCTAGTCATAGTGTGCCCTCATCTAATACAGTCCTAGTCATAGTGTGCCCTCATCTAATACAGTCCTAGTCATAGTGTGCCTTCATCTAATACAGTCCTAGTCATAGTGTGCCCTCATCTTACAGTGCCAGCCATAGTGTGCCCTCATCTAATACAGTCCTAGTCATAGTGTGCCCTCATCTTATACAGTGCCAGCCATAGTGTGCCCTCATCTTATACAGTCCTAGTCATAGTGTGCCCTCATCTTATACAGTGCCAGCCATAGTGTGCCCTCATCTTATACAGTGCCAGCAATAGTGTGCCCTCATCTTATACAGTGCCAGCCATAGTGTGCCCTTATCTTATACAGTGCCAGCCATAGTGTGCCCTCATCTAATACAGTGCCAGCCATAGTGTGCCCTCATCTTATACAGTGCCAGCCATAGTGTGCCCTCATCTTATACAGTGCCAGCCATAGTGTGCCCTCATCTTATACAGTGCCAGCCTCAGTGTGCCCTATTTCATATAGTATTAGCCAGTGTTGGCCTCATACAGTCCATGCTACAGTTCCCCTCATAGACTGTCAGTCACATTGTGACCCCCCCCCCCCATACATTTCCAGACCACTATTCTCAACTAAAATGCTTCCAAGTGCTCTCCACAGACTCCCATTGCAGCCAAATTCGCCCCCGATCTACATCTCACCCATTACCAGCCACAGCCCAAAAAACATTTACCAACTCCTCCTCATAAGAAGTACCAGCCATAATGTCCCCATATCAGTGCCAGCCCCAAACCCCTGCCAATACACACCACACCCCTAGTAACCCCAGAACAAGGCGCCGTCACTACCAGCAGCTCTTTATGTCCGGTGGTCCTCCCAACTTCAGGGGTGTGTACACGCTATCGCCACAGTTGTGTGCGTGGTCCCTTTAAGACCTGCAGCGGTGATTATACAGAAGCTTGTGATTTGGGTCGACAACATTGCAAAAGTTTTATAGAGTCCACATTTTGCATTGTCACGCGTCACGTGGAATTACGTCGTAGCACTGCAGGAAGCATAGGGTTAGGACTTGCGGTTGTCCAGTAGAGGAAGTCATGATGGGGTGTTCTTCACATCTGATGAGGAACAAGATAAAGCCGTCACCATATCAGTCCCTCGTGATCAGGGACTGACGTTACAAGTCCTTCATGTTCTGATTTCATTTCCTAAAACGAATCTTCTTACTAGATAACATGATATTAACCTGAAGAGCTCACACTTTCTTCTTATCTCCATCCTTAGGGCATTTGCCTGTAAGAGTTCCAGTGATTTGTTATTATCAGCAGCACAGAGTATTTCAGGAGGGGGTGTGCTGAAAATGTGGGGTACAAGGACCGGTCTATACTGTGATTATATCATACGGCCAACTCTCCAGAATTGTCAAAGTCTCCCGAAATCTGGAAAATCTCCCATACCGGTAACCACCACTAGGGGGAGCTGGCTGAATATGTATTTATATTGATCCTATTGACTTGGGATCTATATAAATATGTATAAACTGAGCTCCCCCTAGTGGCAGCTACAACAAGAAGCTGAAAATTCATTTTATGGCTGTGTAGGGGAAAGCACTCTGCTGGCGGTGAGGGATATTGGGGGTTTCTTCTGTTTATGGGGGGACGGGGACTCTGCTGGTACTGATGATTGCAGGCTGGAGGCTTCCTGGCTGTCATTATGGGGCGTAGCCTGTCATTGTGGGTGGAGTTCACCTGGAAGAAAAAAAAATTCTCAGAAAATTATTCTTATGGCCTTATTCACACGAAAAAGTGCGTTTTGCACGCGCAAAAAACGCAGCATTTTTTGTGCGTTGCAGTTTCATGTGTCATAAGTGTTTGGTGCGTGGCTGCGTGATTTTCGCGCATATGACATCGTTATGACGCACGGTTTTTATGTTAATAAACAGAAATGTAGGAGGTGGTTTCATTTGTCCCTTCATTTTGTGCGAATCACGCGCAGCACATGGAAGTGCGTCCGTGTGCGGCGAGTGATTTTCACACAGCCATTGACTTCAATGGGTGCGTGATGTGCGAAAAACGCCCAAGTATAGGACATGTGACTTTTACGCAACGGACACACGCTGCATGAAAAACACGGACTGTCTGAACGGCCCCATTGACTTACACAGGTCCGTGCGCCGCGCGTGATTTTCACGCGCATCTTACGGATATGAAACCCGTTCGTGTGAATAAGGCCTAATAGTGAGGACAGGGCTACATGAGGCACCGATAGAGGAAGGAGCAGAATGTTCTAGTGGAACAGAGTATTTCAGGAGACAACTGTGCCGATCTTGTAGTGAAGGTTAAAGCAGAATTCCTTCTTTACTCCTTGACCCTGTGGAGTTGAAATTTGAGAACGTAAAGGGTAACTAAACTTTAAAAAAAACTTTTTACATGTTATAGTGACATGTCAGGAGTTTTGATCGGTGGGGGTCCGAGGACTGAGAACCCCACCAATCGCTAAAACATAGCGGCAGAAGCGCTCTGATCGCTGTGCGGCTTCGCTTCTGATCGGCTTTCCTCGGAGCGGCATACGGACTTATAGACTTTCTATTGAGCCAGTACGCCGCTTCATTTTAGCGATCGGTGGGGTCTCAGTGTTCGGAGCCCCACCAATCAAAACTTCTGATATGTCACTACAATAAGTAGTTTAGTTAACCTTTAAGGGAAAACATTGGTGACATCATGTCCCCCAACTCATATTTAGGCTTCCCTGCCCCTTGTGTATATGACATAGTGGGATGAACTAGAGACCCCCCCCCCTAAAGCTTCAAATAATGTGCATCACTATTACTGACATGTTCTTTACTAACGTCTGCAGCGAAATTATCAGCCGATGATATCAAGATGGAGTATACCGTTTCGAGTCATGAGCCCTGTCATGTGATCTTGACCTGCACAACAAGTGGATCTAACGTGACCATTACATGGACCGGCGGTGACATAAATGTGACCCGTAATATTGTGAATGTTACCGACCCCGAAACCCGTTACACCTGTACAGCCCAAAACCCCGTCAGTCACTCCTCCAAATCCATCACCCCCAGGAAATACTGTGAAGGTAAAGCTCATCAGTTATTACACTGTACTGGTCAATTTCTTTCTTCGAGTGTTGAGGGATGTTTGGAAACAGTCAACAAGCAGGTTACATACGGTTGTATCATTCTTGCCATATATTTATACTAAGTACCTTAAGTGTACAAGGGTGTCCTGATGGTTTTGAAACACAAAAATTGTGCATCCATGTGTCATCAGGACTCACACATAACAATTCACCAGTATTGGTGAATCTGCAAATCCGGACTGAAAAATGACTTGTCCTGAGTTGCGGCACCCACACGGCTCTGTGTAAACCACGGTCATGTACATGGGGCCGTAAAAACGAATTGGTCCGCAATTTATCCGCAAAACGTTCTATGTACCTGCTTGTTAACACTTCTATTCCCAATTTGTGCTTTTAAAGTACTAAATAGAGAAAAATTAGAACAATCTCAGTCACTGTTCACATACATTACTTATCGTGTACTGATCCTGACTTACATCCTGTATTATACTCCAGAGCTGCACTCACTATTCTGCTGGTGGAGTCACTGTGTACATACATTACATTACTTATCCTGTACTGATCCTGAGTTACATCCTGTATTATACTCCAGAGCTGCACTCACTATTCTGCTGGTGGAGTCACTGTGTACCTACATTACATTACTTATCCTGTACTGATCCTGAGTTACATCCTGTATTATACTCTAGAGCTGCACTCACTATTCTGCTGGTGGAGTCACTGTGTACATACATTACATTACTTATCCTGTACTGATCCTGAGTTACATCCTGTAT
This sequence comes from Rhinoderma darwinii, assembly GCF_050947455.1. Lineage (NCBI taxonomy): Eukaryota > Metazoa > Chordata > Amphibia > Anura > Rhinodermatidae > Rhinoderma > Rhinoderma darwinii. The sequence continues at coordinate 4,307,395 of NC_134698.1, read as the reverse complement.
TATACTCCAGAGCTGCACTCACTATTCTGCTGGTGGAGTCACTGTGTACATACATTACATTACTTATCCTGTACTGCTCCTGAGTTACATCCTGTATTATACTCCAGAGCTGCACTCACTATTCTGCTGGTGGAGTCACTGTGTACATACATTACTTCTCCTGTACTGATCCTGAGTTATATCCTGTATTATACTCCAGAGCTGCACTCACTATTCTGCTGGTGGAGTCACTGTGTACCTACATTACATTACTTATCCTGTACTGATCCTGAGTTACATTCTGTATTATACTCCAGAGCTGCACTCACTATTCTTCTGGTGGAGTCACTGTGTACATACATTACATTACTTATCCTGTACTGATCCTGAGTTACATCTTGTATTATACTCCAGAGCTGCACTCACTATTCTGCTGGTGGAGTCACTGTGTACCTACATTACATTACTTATCCTGTACTGATCCTGAGTTACATCCTGTATTATACTCCAGAGCTGCACTCACTATTCTGCTGGTGGAGTCACTGTGTACATACATTACATTACTTATCCTGTACTGATCCTGAGTTACATTCTGTATTATACTCCAGAGCTGCACTCACTATTCTTCTGGTGGAGTCACTGTGTACATACATTACATTACTTATCCTGTACTGATCCTGAGTTACATCTTGTATTATACTCCAGAGCTGCACTCACTATTCTGCTGGTGGAGTCACTGTGTACATACATTACATTACTTATCCTGTACTGATCCTGAGTTACATCTTGTATTATACTCCAGAGCTGCACTCACTATTCTGCTGGTGGAGTCACTGTGTACCTACATTACATTACTTATCCTGTACTGATCCTGAGTTACATCCTGTATTATACTCCAGAGCTGCACTCACTATTCTGCTGGTGGAGTCACTGTGTACATACATTACATTACTTATCCTGTACTGATCCTGAGTTACATTCTGTATTATACTCCAGAGCTGCACTCACTATTCTTCTGGTGGAGTCACTGTGTACATACATTACATTACTTATCCTGTACTGATCCTGAGTTACATCTTGTATTATACTCCAGAGCTGCACTCACTATTCTGCTGGTGGAGTCACTGTGTACATACATTACATTACTTATCCTGTACTGATCCTGAGTTACATCCTGTATTATACTCCAGAGCTGCACTCACTATTCTGCTGGTGGAGTTACTTTGTACACAATTCTGTTGGTTGCGGAGTCGTTTCTCCATTGCCTTCCACTTCTTTTTAGTAGGGTTCGTTTAGACGATGCGGAAAATTCCGCTGCGGAGCATAGGCTGCGGAGCGGAATTTGGTGTCCGCAGCATGCTCTGTCTGTTGCGGAGCAGTGGCGGACTCATGGCGGAATTTATCCATTGACTTCAATGGAGATTCTCATTTCCGCAATGAAGTCCGCAGCTGTCATGCACATGTTATGTGTGCTGCGGATGCGTCTTGCTTTTTGGACATGACATTTCGTCATTCTGGCTGGACCTATGTATTTCTAGGTCTACAGCCAGACTGAGGAAGTCAATGGGGCTCCCGGAATGACGGGAGCGTTGCTAGGAGACGTCTGTAAATAGTCACTGTCCAGGGTGCTGAAAGAGTTAAGCGATCGGCAGTAACTGTTTCTGCCCCCTGGACAGTGACTACCGATCCCAATATACAGCAACCTGTAAAAAAATAGAAGTTCATACTTACCGAGAACTCCCTGCTTCTGTCTCCAGTCCGGCCTCCCAGGATGACGTTTCAGTCTAAGTGACGGCTGCAGCCAATCACAGGCCAAGCACAGGCTGCAGCGGTCACATGGACTGCCGCGTCATCCAGGGAGGTCGGGCTGGATGCCGAAAGAGGGACGCGTCACCAAGACAACGGCCGGTAAGTATGACATTCGTTTACTTTCACTAGGGAAAGTGCTGTCCCTTCTCTCTATCCTGCACTGATAGGGAGAAGGGAAGCACTTTTACCGCAGTCCGCAGCAGCTAGTCCGCATCAATTTACTGCACATTTTGTGCAGATCCGCCGCAGAATCTGCAACACGGATTCTGTGCGGCATTGATGCGGACAGTTGCGGAGGAAATCCGCCACGTGTGGGCATGCCCTAAACGTTCCAACATTAGATCTCTATACAGTATTTGGTGTATAGATGCCCTTTGTAGAAGCAAAATATTTAGACTCCAACTTAACATCAAATGTCAGTATATCTTAGAGACCTGCCATCTATTGTCTTGGTGGAAAACCCCTAATTTATTATTATTATTATTATTGATGATTATGATTATTATCATCATTAATTTAAGCAAAAATGAAATTAAAAAAAATAATATCTCTAATTTTCTGATTTCAGAAGGAAGTCATAGCAGTATAGTGTACGCTTCCATGGTTGTTATAATTGCGGCTATTATTATTATTTCTGTTGCTGGATACCAATTACATCGCTGGTATCAGAAAAGGTACGTTACTCTAAGGTATTTTGGGGGCTCTAAGCTAAACAATACTGGTGGCATAAATGATCAGTATCTAGATACTAATGATTACCCCGCTACAATCAGAAGATATATGAGATATATATATATATATATATATATATATATATATATATATATATATATATATATAAGATGCTGTAAAGGAAGAGACATCCGGGTCACATTTTCCTCTCTCCTGTGTGCATGTCTGTCAGTCTGGCATTATACAAATATAAATAATATGAAATACTACAAGAATATAACTACTATAATACTGCCCCCTATATACAAGAATATAACTACTATAATACTGCTCCCTATATACAAGAATATAACTACTATAATACTGCCCCTATATACAAGAATATAACTACTATAATACTGCTCCTATATACAAGAATATAACTACTATAATACTTCCCCTATATACAAGAATATAACTACTATAATACTGCCCCCTATATACAAGAATATAACTACTATAATACTGCTCCTATATACAAGAATATAACTACTATAATACTGCCTCCTATATACAAGAATATAACTACTATAATACTGCCCCCTATATACAAGAATATACCTACTATAATACTGCTCCTATATACAAGAATATAACTACTATAATACTGCCCCTATATACAAGAATATAACTACTATAATACTGCTCCTATATACAAGAATATAACTACTATAATACTTCCCCTATATACAAGAATATAACTACTATAATACTGCTCCTATATACAAGAATATAACTACTATAATACTGCCCCCTATATACAAGAATATACCTACTATAATACTGCTCCTATATACAAGAATATAACTACTATAATACTGCCCCCTATATACAAGAATATAACTACTATAATACTGCCCCTATATACAAGAATATAACTACTATAATACTGCTCCTATATACAAGAATATAACTACTATAATACTGCTCCTATATACAAGAATATAACTACTATAATACTGCCCCCTATATACAAGAATATAACTACTATAATACTGTCCCTATATACAAAAATATAACTACTATAATACTGCCCCCTATATACAAGAATATAACTACTATAATACTGCCCCCTATATACAAGAATATACCTACTATAATACTGCTCCTATATACAAGAATATAACTACTATAATACTGCTCCCTATATACAAGAATATAACTACTATAATACTGCCCCCTATATACAAGAATATAACTACTATAATACTGCCCCCTATATACAAGAATATAACTACTATAATACTGCTCCTATATACAAGAATATAACTACTATAATACTGCTCGTATATACAAGAATATAACTACTATAATACTGCTCCTATATACAAGAATATAACTACTATTATACTGCTCCTATATACAAGAATATAACTACTATAATACTGCCCCCATATACAAGAATATAACTACTATAATACTGCTCCTATATACAAGAATATAACTACTATAATACTGCTCCTATATACAAGAATATAACTACTATAATACTGCCCCTATATACAAGAATATAACTACTATAATACTGCCACTATATACAAGAATATAACTACTATAATACTGCCCCCTATATACAAGAATATAACTACTATAATACTGCCCCTATATACAAGAATATAACTACTATAATACTGTCCCCTATATACAAGAATATAAATACTATAATACTGCTCCTATATACAAGAATATAACTACTATAATACTGCTCCTATATACAAGAATATAACGACTATAATACTGCTCCTATATACAAGAATATAACTACTATAATACTGCCCCTATATACAAGAATATAACTACTATAATACTGCCCCTATATACAAGAATATAACTACTATAATACTGCCCCCTATATACAAGAATATAACTACTATAATACTGCTCCTATATATAAGATTATAACTACTATAATACTACCTCCTATATACAAAAATATAACTACTATAATACTGCCCCCTATATACAAGAATATAACTACTATAATACTGCCCCTATATACAAGAATATAACTACTATAATACTGTCCCCTATATACAAGAATATAACTACTATAATACTGCTCCTATATACAAGAATATAACTACTATAATACTGCCCCCTTTATACAATATAACTACTATAATACTGCCCCCTATATACAAGAATATAACTACTATAATACTGCCCCTATATACAAGAATATAACTACTATAATACTGCCCCTATATACAAGAATATAACTACTATAATACTGCCCCCTATATACAAGAATATAGCTACTATAATACTGCCCCTATATACAAGAATATAACTACTATAATACTGTCCCCTATATACAAGAATATAACTACTATAATACTGCTCCTATATACAAGAATATAACTACTATAATACTGCCCCCTTTATACAATATAACTACTATAATACTGCCCCCTATATACAAGAATATAACTACTATAATACTGCCCCTATATACAAGAATATAACTGCTATAATACTGCTCTCTATATACAAGAATATAACTACTATAATACTGCCCCCTATATACAAGAATATAACTACTATAATACTGCTCCTATATACAAGAATATAAATACTATAATCTGCTCCTATATACAAGAATATAACTACTATAATACTGCCCCTATATACAAGAATATAACTACTATAATACTGCCCCTATATACAAGAATATAACTACTATAATACTGCTCCTATATATAAGATTATAACTACTATAATACTGCCCCCTATATACAAGAATATAACTACTATAATACTGCCTCCTATATACAAGAATATAACTACTATAATACTGCCCCCTATATACAAGAATATAACTACTATAATACTGCTCCTATATATAAGATTATAACTACTATAATACTGCCCCCTATATACAAGAATATAACTACTATAATACTGCCCCCTATATACAAGAATATAACTACTATAATACTGCTCCCTATATACAAGAATATAACTACTATAATACTGCTCCTATATATAAGAATATAACTACTATAATACTGCTCCTATATACAGGAATATAACTACTATAATACTGCTCTTATATACAAGAATATAACTACTATAATACTGACCCTATATACAAGAATATAACTACTATAATACTGCTACTATATACAATAATATAACTACTATAATACTGGCCCTATATACAAGAATATAACTACTATAATACTGCTCCTATATACAAGAATATAACTACTATAATACTGCCCCTTTATACAGAAATATAACTACTATAATACTGCCCCCTATATACAAGAATATAACTACTATAATACTGCCCCCTATATACAAGAATATAACTACTATAATACTGCCCCTATATACAGAAATATAACTACTATAATACTGCTCCCTATATACAAGAATATAACTACTATAATACTGCCCCTATATACAAGAATATAACTACTATAATACTGCTCCTATATACAAGAATATAACTATCATACTGCCCCTATATACAAGAATATAACTACTATAATACTGCTCCTATATACAAGAATATAACTACTATAATACTGCCCCCTATATATAAGAATATAACTACTATAATACTGCCCCTATATACAAGAATATAACTACTATAATACTGCTCCTATATACAAGAATATAACTACTATAATACTGCCCCTATATACAAGAATATAACTACTATAATACTGCCCCCTATATACAAGAATATAACTACTATAATACTGCCCCTATATACAAGAATATAACTACTATAATACTGCTCCTATATACAAGAATATAACTACTATAATACTGCCTCCTATGTACAAGAATATAACTACTATAATACTGCCCCTATATACAAGAATATAACTACTATAATACTGCTCCTATATATAAGAATATAACTACTATAATACTGCTGCCTATATACAAGAATATATCTACTATAATACTGCCTCCTATATACAAGAATATAACTACTATAATACTGCTCCTATATACAAGAATATAACTACTATAATACTGCTCCTATATACAAGAATATAACTACTATTATACTGCCCCCTATATACAAGAATATAACTACTATAATACTGCCCCTATATACAAGAATATAACTACTATAATACTGCCCCCTATATACAAGAATATAACTACTATTATACTGCCCCCTATATACAAGAATATAACTACTATAAGGGCATGACCACACATGGCGGAATTCCTCCGCAACTGTCCGCATCAATGCCGCACAGAATCTGCGTTGCAGATTCTGCAGCGGATCTGCACAAAATGTGCAGAAAATTGATGCGGACTGGCCGCTGCGGACTGCAGGAAAAGTGCTTCTCTTCTCCCTATTCAGTGCAGGATAGAGAGAAGGGACAGCACTTTCCCTAGTGAAAGTCAAAGAATTTCATACTTACCGCCCGTTGTCTTGGTGACGCGTCCCTCTTTCGGCATCCGGCCCGACCTCCCTGGATGACGCTCCAGTCCATGTGACCGCTGCAGCCTGTGCTTGGCCTGTGATTGGCTGCAGCCGTCACTTACACTGAAACGTCATCCTGGGAGGCCGGACTGGAGACAGACGCAGGGAGTTCTCGGTAAGTATGAACTTATATTTTTTTTTACAGATACATGTATATTGAGATCGGTAGTCACTGTCCCGGGTGCAGAAACAGTTACTGCTGATCGCGTAACTCTTTCAGCACCCTGGACAGTGACTATTTACAGACGTCTCCTAGCAACGCTCCCGTCATTACGGGAGCCCCATTGACTTCCTCAGTCTGGCTGTAGACCTAGAAATACATAGGTCCAGCCAGAATGAAGAAATGTCATGGTAGTAAAAACAATACGCTCCGCAGCACACATAAGATCTGCGGACTTCATTGCGGAATTTTGACTCTCCATTGAAGTCAATGGAGAAATTCCGCCATGAGTCCGCAACCAGTCCGCCACTGCTCCGCAACAGACAGAGCATGCTGCGGACAACAAATTCCGCTCCGCAGCCTATGCTCCGCAGCGGAATTGTACGCATCGTGTAAACGAACACTGCTAAATTAAAGTGAAAGTCAATGGAGAAACGGCTCCGCTGCGGATTAACGCTGCGGAGTGTCCGCAGCGGAATTTAAGTGAAATTCCGCTATGTGTGAACCCGCCCTAATACTGCCCTCTATATACAAGAATATAACTACTATAATACTGCTCCCTATATACAAGAATATAACTACTATAATACTGCCCCCTATATACAAGAATATAACTACTATAATACTACCCCATGTATACAAGAAAATAACTACTATAATACTGCTCCTATATACAAGAATATAACTACTATAATACTGCTCCTATATACAAGAATATAACTACTATAATACTGCCCCTTTATACAAGAATATAACTACTATAATACTGCCCCCTATATACAAGAATATAACTACTATAATGCTGCTCCAATATACAAGAATATAACTACTATAATACTGCCCCTATATACAAGAATATAACTCCTATATACTGCCCCTATATGCAAGAATATAACTACTATAATACTGCTCCTATATACAAGAATATAACTACTATATTACTGCCCCCTATATACAAGAATAGAACTACTATAATACTGCTCCTATATACAAGAATATAACTACAATAATACTGCCTCCTATATACAGGAATATAACTACTATAATACTGCCCCTATATACAAGAATATAACTCCTATAATACTGCCCCTATATACAAGAATATAACTACTATAATACTGCTCTTATATACAAGACTATAACTACTATAATACTGCCACTATATACAAGAATATAACTACTATAATACTGCCACTATATACAAGAATATAACTACTATAATACTGCTCCTATATACAAGAATATAAATACTATAATACTTCCCCCTATATACAAGAATATAACTACTATAATACTGCCCCTATATACAAGAATATAACTACTATAATACTGCCCCTATATACAAGAATATAACTACTATAATACTGCCACTATATACAAGAATATAACTACTATATTACTGCCCCCTATATACAAGAATATAACTACTAGAATACTGCCCCTATATACAAGAATATAACTACTATAATACTGCTCTTATATACAAGACTATAACTACTATAATACTGCCACTATATACAAGAATATAACTACTATAATACTGCCCCTATATACAAGAATATAACTACTATAATACTGCCACTATATACAAGAATATAACTACTATATTACTGCCCCCTATATACAAGAATATAACTACTAGAATACTGCCCCTATATACAAGAATATAACTACTATAATACTGCTCCTATATACAAGAATATAACTACTATAATACTGCCCACTATATACAAGAATATAACTACTATAATACTGCCCACTATATACAAGAATATAACTACTATAATACTGCCCCCTATATACACACGATTATCAGGAGTACTATGACTTACTCATGTGAACATGTGTGATGTGACAATTATGGGGGTTCATGTTTTGTTGTCTCTCTTTATAGAACTCGCCCTGTTGAGAGTCTATGGTCACAATAGTAAGTACCAGTACATTGTGGCTTTCATTTCCACTGTGTATCCACTTATTATAGCATTAGACTGTCTCGATATTAGACTTCATTGTAATAAGACATTTTTATAGATATCTGGAAGTGGCCCGGGAAGAATGATAAATACTTGTTTGGGATCTTATATCCGCAGGCCAGTGAAAGGTCTGTTCAAGGATGGCGCCTGCAGTACTGCGATCCTCCACCAGGTGGAACTAGAGCTTTGCAGTAGAAGCTCGAGACTAAAGGATTATTAAAGGGGCAGATTTGTTAATATTGATGTTTTATATGGCACTGGAGTAAAATGTGTCTAATTATATCAAGGTGCATGCCCCTTAATAAATTAGGGGCATCTCTGGCCGTCCGTGCGTCACGAAGGGAAATCTAGGTTTCCGCTAAATTCTGGCACAAATAATAATGAATTTGTCAGGCCATAAGTGGACACGCCCCTATCACCAAGCCCAGCCCACATTTTTAAAAGCGACAGAGGCGGGGTAAAAATGCAAGGATAAGGATACGCTGACACTCGGGGTGCAGGATAAGGATACGCTGACACTCGGGGTGCAGGATAAGGATACGCTGACACTCGGGGTGCAGGATAAGGATACGCTGACACTCGGGGTGCAGGATAAGGATACGCTGACACTCGGGGTGCAGGATAAGGATACGCTGACACTCGGGGTGCAGGATAAGGATACGCTGACACTCGGGGCGCGGGATAAGGATACGCTGACACTCGGGGCGCGGGATAAGGATACGCTGACACTCGGGGCGCAGGATAAGGATACGCTGACACTCGGGGTGCAGGATAAGGATACGCTGACACTCGGGGTGCAGGATAAGGATACACTGACACTCGGGGTGCAGGATAAGGATACGCTGACACTCGGGGTGCGGGATAATGACACGCTGACACTCGGGGTGCGGGATAAGGATACGCTGACACTCGGGGTGCGGGATAAGGATACGCTGACACTCGGGGTGCGGGATAATGACACGCTGACACTCGGGGTGCGGGATAAGGATACGCTGACACTCGGGGTGCAGGATAATGACACGCTGACACTCGGGGTGCAGGATAAGGATACGCTGACACTCGGGGTGCAAGGATAAGGATACGCTGACACTCGGGGCGCAGGATAAGGACACGCTGACACTCGGGGCGCAGGATAAGGATACGCTGACACTCGGGGCGCAGGATAAGGATACGCTGACACTCGGGGCGCAGGATAAGGATACGCTGACACTCGGGGCGCAGGATAAGGATACGCTGACACTCGGGGCGCAGGATAAGGATACGCTGACACTCGGGGCGCAGGATAAGGATACGCTGACACTCGGGGCGCAGGATAAGGATACGCTGACACTCGGGGCGCAGGATAAGGATACGCTGACACTCGGGGTGCAGGATAATGACACGCTGACACTCGGGGTGCAGGATAATGACACGCTGACACTCGGGGTGCAGGATAAGGACACGCTGACACTCGGGGTGCGGGATAAGGATACGCTGACACTCGGGGCGCGGGATAAGGACACGCTGACACTCGGGGCGCAGGATAAGGATACGCTGACACTCGGGGCGCGGGATAAGGATACGCTGACACTCGGGGCGCAGGATAAGGATACGCTGACACTCGGGGCGCGGGATAAGGACACGCTGACACTCGGGGCGCGGGATAAGGATACGCTGACACTCGGGGTGCGGGATAAGGATACGCTGACACTCGGGGCGCGGGATAAGGATACGCTGACACTCGGGGCGCGGGATAAGGACACGCTGACACTCGGGGCGCAGGATAAGGATACGCTGACACTCGGGGCGCAGGATAAGGATACGCTGACACTCGGGGCGCAGGATAAGGATACGCTGACACTCGGGGCGCAGGATAAGGATACGCTGACACTCGGGGCGCAGGATAAGGATACGCTGACACTCGGGGTGCAGGATAAGGATACGCTGACACTCGGGGTGCAGGATAAGGATACGCTGACACTCGGGGTGCAGGATAAGGATACGCTGACACTCGGGGTGCAGGATAAGGATACGCTGACACTCGGGGTGCAGGATAAGGATACGCTGACACTCGGGGTGCAGGATAATGACACGCTGACACTCGGGGTGCAGGATAAGGATACGCTGACACTCGGGGTGCGGGATAAGGATACGCTGACACTCGGGGTGCGGGATAATGACACGCTGACACTCGGGGTGCAGGATAAGGATACGCTGACACTCGGGGTGCAGGATAATGACACGCTGACACTCGGGGTGCAGGATAAGGATACGCTGACACTCGGGGTGCAAGGATAAGGATACGCTGACACTCGGGGCGCAGGATAAGGACACGCTGACACTCGGGGCGCAGGATAAGGATACGCTGACACTCGGGGCGCAGGATAAGGATACGCTGACACTCGGGGCGCAGGATAAGGATACGCTGACACTCGGGGCGCAGGATAAGGATACGCTGACACTCGGGGTGCAGGATAAGGATACGCTGACACTCGGGGTGCAGGATAATGACACGCTGACACTCGGGGCGCAGGATAAGGATACGCTGACACTCGGGGCGCAGGATAAGGATACGCTGACACTCGGGGCGCGGGATAAGGACACGCTGACACTCGGGGCGCGGGATAAGGATACGCTGACACTCGGGGTGCGGGATAAGGATACGCTGACACTCGGGGCGCGGGATAAGGATACGCTGACACTCGGGGCGCGGGATAAGGACACGCTGACACTCGGGGCGCAGGATAAGGACACGCTGACACTCGGGGCGCAGGATAAGGATACGCTGACACTCGGGGCGCAGGATAAGGATACGCTGACACTCGGGGCGCAGGATAAGGATACGCTGACACTCGGGGCGCAGGATAAGGATACGCTGACACTCGGGGCGCAGGATAAGGATACGCTGACACTCGGGGTGCAGGATAAGGATACGCTGACACTCGGGGTGCAGGATAAGGATACGCTGACACTCGGGGTGCAGGATAAGGATACGCTGACACTCGGGGTGCAGGATAAGGATACGCTGACACTCGGGGTGCGGGATAATGACACGCTGACACTCGGGGTGCGGGATAAGGATACGCTGACACTCGGGGTGCGGGATAATGACACGCTGACACTCGGGGTGCAGGATAAGGATACGCTGACACTCGGGGTGCAAGGATAAGGATACGCTGACACTCGGGGCGCAGGATAAGGACACGCTGACACTCGGGGCGCAGGATAAGGATACGCTGACACTCGGGGCGCAGGATAAGGATACGCTGACACTCGGGGCGCAGGATAAGGATACGCTGACACTCGGGGCGCAGGATAAGGATACGCTGACACTCGGGGCGCAGGATAAGGATACGCTGACACTCGGGGTGCAGGATAATGACACGCTGACACTCGGGGTGCAGGATAAGGATACGCTGACACTCGGGGTGCAGGATAAGGATACGCTGACACTCGGGGCGCGGGATAAGGACACGCTGACACTCGGGGCGCGGGATAAGGATACGCTGACACTCGGGGTGCAGGATAAGGATACGCTGACACTCGGGGCGCGGGATAAGGATACGCTGACACTCGGGGTGCGGGATAAGGATACGCTGACACTCGGGGCGCGGGATAAGGACACGCTGACACTCGGGGTGCGGGATAAGGACACGCTGACACTCGGGGCGCGGGATAAGGACACGCTGACACTCGGGGTGCGGGATAAGGATACGCTGACACTCGGGGCGCAGGATAAGGATACGCTGACACTCGGGGCGCAGGATAAGGACACGCTGACACGGGGTACAGTATAATGACACTGACACTCGGGGTGCAGGATAAGGACACGCTGACACTTGGGGTACAGGATAATGATACACTGACACTCGGGGTACAGGATAATGACACGGTGACACTTGGGGTACATTACACTTCTGTGACATTTCTGATTCCATCTTATGGATGGTTCTCGATGGTGTATAATGTTGGGGTGTCCCGGTCCTTATTTCAGGGGTGGAGTCCTCATTGATGATCACGTTATTACTACAGGTAATCACTGACAGAATGAATGACGGATCCTCCGGATGAATCCATGGACGACGTTTACTATCGGGATCTGGACGTTGTGACTTTCTATTTCTTCTATATGGGGGCGATTACTGAAAAGGGTCGTCAGACTGCCGGGACCCCCGCCGATACTCAGAATGAAGATGCAGCAGTGCTGAACGGGTCCAGGTTACAGTACATGTGGTCAGGAGCGCAGAAGACCTCGGTCTCTTCATTTTGGGAATTAGTAGGGGTCCGAGAGA
>NC_134698.1:3864036-3989036 GCF_050947455.1 Rhinoderma darwinii | reverse complement strand
ATAGTATAGGTGTGTGGGGCTTATATATAGTGTGTGTGGTTGTATATAGTATAAGGGTGTGTGGTTGTATATAGTATAGGTGTGTGTGGTTGTATATAGTATAGGTGTGTGTGGTTGTATATAATATGGGTGTGTGTGGTTGTATATAGTATAGGTGTGTGGTTGTAAATAGTATAGGTGTGTGTTTCTGGTTGTATATAGTATAGGTGTTTGGTTGTATATAGTGTGTTGTTGTATATAGTATAGGTGTGTGTGTATGTATAGTATAGGTGTTTGTGTAGTTGTATATGGTATAGGTGTGTTTGTGGTTGTATATAGTATAGGGTTGTGTGTGTGTGTGTGTGTGTGTATATAGTATAGGTGTTTGTGTGGTTGTACATAGTATAGGTGTGTGTATGTATAGTATAGGTGTTTGTGTGGTTGTATATAGTATAGGTGTGTGTGGTTGTATATAGTGTGTGATTGTATATAGTATAGGTGTGTGTTTGTGGCTGTATATAGTATAGGGTGCGAGTGGTTGTATATAGTATAAGTCAGTGTGGTTGTATATAGTATAGGGGGTGTGGTTGTATATAGTATAGGGGTGTGTGTGGTTGTATATAGTATAGGTGTGTGTGTGTGTGGTTGTATATAGTATAGGTGTGTGTGTGTGTGGTTGTATATAGTATAGGTGTGTGTGTGTGTGTGTGTGTGTGTGGTTGTACATAGTATAGGTGTGTGTGGTTGTATATAGTATAGGTGTGTGTGTGTGGTTGTATATAGTATAGGTGTGTGTGTGTGTGTGGTTGTATATAGTATAGGTGTGTGTGTGTGTGTGTGTGTGTGGTTGTACATAGTATAGGTGTGTGTGGTTGTATATAGTATAGGTGTGTGTATGTTTAGTATAGGGGTTTGTGTGGTTGTATATAGTATAGGTGTGTGCTTGTATATAGTATAAGTGTGTGTTTGTGTTTGTATATAGTATAGGTGTGTGGTTGTATATAGTATAGGTGTGTGTGTGTTTGTATATAGTATAGGTGTGTGTGTTTGCGCTTGTATATAGTATAGCTGTGTGTGTGGTTGTATATAGTATAGGTGTGTGTGTGTTTGTATATAGTATAGGTGTGTGTGTTTGCGCTTGTATATAGTATAGCTTATATAAAGTACAGTGAAGTTTACCGCTCAGACGGCACTGGTAACAGTCCAATATCATTCAGTATAGACACTCTCTCCCAGAAAAATGCAGTGGACAGTCCGCAATCCAATGAGGGTGTGGATGGTAATTCTTATCCTTGTAGTTCCACCGAGCTCCTTATCGTCTCCCTCCACATTCAAAGAACTCCTGGTAGGAAAAGGATCTTATGTCTCTAATAGATGGAAAAAGGAAGACACATCGTGCAACACCCTCTGAAAAAGATTGCTCCACGCCAAGTTTAATCCATACTCACAGAAGTAACAAGAAATAAAAGCATCAAGGTAAGTAAAAATCTTTACAATTTCTAGGCGGCACGCCAAACACTCTCGCCCGACCCTGGGTTTCGCCCTTCCGGCTTCCTCTGGGGCATGACTGTCCACAGCATTTTTCTGGGAGAGAGTGTCTATACTGAATGATATTGGACTGTTACCAGTGCCGTCTGAGCGGTAACTTCACTGTACTTTATATATGTTATTTAGGGTATTTGTTGGATCATACCCAATTTAGTTTTGTCTGAGAGAGATTTTGTGGGTATTTGAGCCAAGAGAAACCACCATTATATTTGTATATAGTATAGCTGTGTGTGTGGTTGTATATAGTATAGGGGTGTGGTTGTATATAGTATAGGGGTGTGTGTGGTTGTATATAGTATAGGTGTGTGTGGTTGTATATAGTATAGGGGGTGTGGTTGTATATAGTATAGGGGTGTGTGTGGTTGTATATAGTATAGGTGTGTGTGGTTGTATATAGTATAGGGGGTGTGGTTGTATATAGTATAGGGGGTGTGGTTGTATATAGTATAGGGGGTGTGGTTGTATATAGTATAGGGGTGTGTGTGGTTGTATATAGTATAGGTGTGTGTGGTTGTATATAGTATAGGGGGTGTGGTTGTATATAGTATAGGGGGTGTGGTTGTATATAGTATAGGGGTGTGTGTGGTTGTATATAGTATAGGTGTGTGTGGTTGTATATAGTATAGGGGTATAGTGTAGTGTATAGACGGGTAGCGTGCGGCTCTATTGTGTGTGTGTGTGTGTGTGTGTGTGTGTGTGTGTGTATATATATATATACAGACACACATATATATATGGCACTATACAGGTGAGTGACGTTCTCCTGGCATATTCTAGGCAGGTTATTATGAGAATCTGATAGTCTCGCCCCCCCCCCCCCCCCTCCATCTCGGTGCGTTTTTCACTTACTCTTTCACTATCTCCCCAGAACCCCGACATCCCCTGTAATACCCCATATTTATAATGTGCCAACTACATCACCAGAACTACTGCCGGATAGACCGCCGATCATATGAGAACTATTAACTATTTACTGGTAGATACAGACAGTACCACACATGATAGTCTTAGATACAGCGGCTCTGCAGACAGTCATGATATGATTAGATACATCAGTTTACAGTTCTCATTTTTGCCATCTCATTGCTGTACAGATGGACTCCGAGGTCACTGTGTACGAGTTACAGAATGATTGCTCAGTAAAAAAACGTGAGGCTCCTCTGATGTTTCGTGGAGTCAACAAAAGTCGCCTCTTGATCGTAACCAACCAAAAAACCCAACTGCGATTTCTCAACAATTCGATACGAAGCCCAAGAACAGAGGAGGTAAGATGCCGCTGTGAAGAATAAGTGCTAGAAGACCAGATAAAACAAAGGGGGTTGGGGCACAAGTCAACATTTTGTCCCCTAATGGTGGTTTCGACTTTTGGTCTTCTCGTCACTTGTGGGGTTCCCAATTGGGGCCCCCACTTGGGCATAGGACAAGTACAACTTATGTGCCCTATCTACCGCCCGCTCGGGCACTGCCTTGCACGCTTGCCCAGTCCACAACTGTTCTCCAGTTACACGGGTGGCTGTATTTCCATTTCGAGACAATTTGTGGTTCATTAGATCACAGCAATGAGAATAGTCAGAGGTCATTCTCATTAGTGGTGTTGGTCCCCAATTTATCAAAGCTGTGCTGTGATTGGCTCTCAACTAAACCAATCTGAGCATGGGAAAGAAAACATTACCACATTCTAATTTCTTACCTTGTCTGGTGGGGACTCCAGAATATTCTCATACAACAGTCCTAGTTTCCCGCCATGAGAAGATATGGTAGAACTTTCCGCTTCATTCTTCAAGATGTTGTCAATAACTCTTTTAGATTATCATGGCCTATTTCTATTATATATAGGGTGGTGACACTTGGAACGCTTTCCAAGAGAAGAGTATATTTCGGCATGGAGCGTCCATCAAGGTGTTTGCCGTAACGGACCCAACTGGGACTGAATGGGAGGTGAGGAACAACATCTGAATATCTGTGGTCAAGATATGATGAGGAACATGGACCTTCATGAGACAGATGGGTTTGACTCTTAAAAATCATTACAAAATAAGTTTCGAGAAGGTCAAGAAAGGTCCCGTCTACAGGCTTGGTGTTTTCCAATCTTATCCCAAAGCCCTCAAGATCTAGGAGTGCGCAACAGTCTATGTGACTTCAATGCAACTGTTCTCACCAAATTTCCTACCTTCACTCCATTACAGGTCCGCTTGTTGCTTAGTCCTTCGGAAATTTCCCGTCTGTCCTCAAATTTCAACTTGACTGGTTTTGTCAGTGCCTGTTTGGTGAGTATTATACTAATTTATAGAATAATAGTTAGGAGAATTCCACTTTAATTGATCTTCACTCCTTTGCTCCCTTTAAATTGGTTGCACAAAAACATGTCGAAAGTAGGTCGGTAAATTCAGACTTCGTCTACTCTGTGGTCAACGGCTTTTTCCAGCCATTTTTCAAGAACTTATGAAGGTTCTCAATGGCAATTGACAGGCATCCATAGTGAGGAATGAGAGGGGAGGGTGATTTTAAAGCCTTATTGATGGCTTGCTCTTGGGCACCATGGTTGATCCACCACATCTTTGCATAGACATGTCCTGCTTCCATGGCAAGTATGTCACTTGGTGCCATGATCATCTCAGATCACCACATCCTCCCAAAACGTCTTGTTCAAGGCAGATTTCACAATTCTCCATGACATCTCTTCACTCTTGCAACTTACAGACATCGGAAACATATCAAGAATCTCTCTCCTCCATTTATGGTCATCAAACAAGACACGAAGATGTGGAAGAGCTCAGCATGGCAGCCACACAGTTTATCAGCTGTTCCGAAGACAATAAAGTCAATGATTATCAGAAGAAACTCAACAGGATCTTGATTGAGAAACTTGGAGCATCTTGCTTAGGTCAAGAGAATATGAAAGACATGGTGGTTGGTGCCCTGGTGGTATTGGTGGCAGCTGAGCTGGCAACATCTGTTGCAGGTACCAGGAACTTTGACTACAAAGTTGAGAAAGAAAAGACTCAAGAGGATCAGAGCAAGCAGGTGAGGAGCTTGTGATATAGAGAATTAAGATTATGTACAAGAATATAACTACTATAATACTGCCCCCTATATATAAGAATATAACTACTATAATACTGCCCCCTATATACAAGAATATAACTACTATAATAATGCCCCTATATACAAGAATATAACTACTATAATAATGCCCCTATATACAAGAATATAACTACTATAATACTGCCCCCTATATACAAGAATATAACTACTATAATAATGCCCCTATATACAAGAATATAACTACTATAATACTGCCTCTTATATACAAGAATATAACTACTAGAATACTGCCCCTATATACAAGAATATAACTACTATAATACTGCTCCTATATACAAGAATATAAGTACTATAATACTGCTCCCTATATACAAGAATATAACTACTATAATACTGCCCCTATATACAAGAATATAACTACTATAATACTGCTCCCTATATACAAGAATATAACTACTATAATACTGCTCCCTATATACAAGAATATAACTACTATAATACTGCCCCTATATACAAGAATATAACTACTATAATACTGCTCCCTATATACAAGAATATAACTACTATAATACTGCCCCCTATATACAAGAATATAACTACTATAATACTGCCCTATATACAAGAATATAACTACTATAATACTGCTCCTATATACAAGAATATAATTACTAATACTGCCCCTATATACAAGAATATAATTACTAATACTGCCCCTATATACAAGAATATAACTACTATAATACTGCCCCTATATACAATAATATAACTACTATACTACTGCTCCTATATACAAGAATATAACTACTATAATACTGCTCCCTATATACAAGAATATAACTACTATAATACTGCCCCTATATACAAGAATATAACTACTATAATACTGCCCCCTATATACAAGAATATAACTACTATAATACTGCCCTATATACAAGAATATAACTACTATAATACTGCCTCCTATATACAAGAATATAACTACTATAATACTGCCTCCTATATACAAGAATATAGCTACTATAATACTGCCCCTATATACAAGAATATAGCTACTATAATACTGCCCCTATATACAAGAATATAACTACTATAATACTGCCCCTATATACAAGAATATAACTACTATAATACTGCTCCTATGTACAAGAATATAACTACTACAATACTGCCCCCTATATATAAGAATATAACTACTATAATACTGCTCCCTATATCCAAGAATATAACTACTATAATACTGCCTCCTATATACAAGAATATAACTACTATAATACTTCTCCCTATATACAATAATATAACTACTATAATACTGCTCCTATATACAAGAATATAACTACTATAATACTGCCCCCTATATACAAGAATATAACTACTATAATACTGCTCCTATATACAAGAATATAACTACTATAATACTGCCCCCTATATACAAGAATATAACTACTATAATACTGCTCCTATATACAAGAATATAACTACTATAATACTGCCCTATATACAAGAATATAACTACTATAATATTGCTCCCTATATACAAGAATATAACTACTATAATACTGCTCCTATATACAAGAGTATAACTACTATAATACTGCCCCCTATATACAAGAATATAACTACTATAATACTGCCCCCTATATACAAGAATATAACTACTATAATACTGCTCCTATATACAAGAATATAACTACTATAATACTGCTCCTATATACAAGAATATAACTACTATAATATTGCTCCCTATATACAAGAATATAACTACTATAATACTGCTCCTATATACAAGAATATAACTACTATAATACTGCCACCTATATACAAGAATATAACTACTATAATACTGCCTCTATATACAAGAATATAACTGCTATAATACTGCCCATATATACAAGAATATAACTACTCTAATACTGCCCCCTATATACAAGAATATAACTACTCTAATACTGCCCCCTATATACAAGAATATAACTACTATAATGCTGCTCCTATATACAAGAATATAACTACTATAATACTGCTCCTATATACAAGAATATAACTACTATAATACTGCCCCTACATACAAGAATATAACTACTATAATACTGCCCCTATATACAAGAATATAACTACTATAATGCTACCCCCTATATACAAGAATATAACTACTATAATACTGCCCCTATATACATGAATATAACTACTATAATACTGCCCCTATATACAAGAATATAACTACTATAATACTGCTCCTATATACAAGAATATAACTACTATAATACTGCCCCTATATACAAGAATATAACTACTATAATACTGTCCCCTATATACAAGAATATAACTACTATAATACTGCCCCCTATATACAAGAATATAACTACTATAATACTGCCCCCTATATACAAGAATATAACTACTATAATACTGCTCCTATATACAAGAATATAACTACTATAATACTGCTCCTATATACAAGAATATAACTACTATAATACTGCCTCTATATACAAGAATATAACTGCTATAATACTGCCCATATATACAAGAATATAACTACTCTAATACTGCCCCCTATATACAAGAATATAACTACTCTAATACTGCCCCCTATATACAAGAATATAACTACTATAATGCTGCTCCTATATACAAGAATATAACTACTATAATGCTGCTCCTATATACAAGAATATAACTACTATAATACTGCTCCTATATACAAGAATATAACTACTATAATACTGCCCCTACATACAAGAATATAACTACTATAATACTGCCCCTATATACAAGAATATAACTACTATAATGCTACCCCCTATATACAAGAATATAACTACTATAATACTGCCCCTATATACATGAATATAACTACTATAATACTGCCCCTATATACAAGAATATAACTACAATACTGCTCCTATATACAAGAATATAACTACTATAATACTGCTCCTATATACAAGAATATAACTACTATAATACTGCCCCTATATACAAGAATATAACTACTATAATACTGCCCCCTATATACAAGAATATAACTACTATAATACTGTCCCCTATATACAAGAATATAACTACTATAATACTGCCCCTATATACAAGAATATAACTACTATAATACTGCCCCCTATATACAAGAATATAACTACTATAATACTGCTCCTATATACAAGAATATAACTACTATAATACTGCCCCCTATATACAAGAATATAACTACTATAATACTGCAATAATCGTTCATGCTTTTTTTTTCTAGGTTCAGGAAATAATCAATATTTTCGACGTGACGGCCTCTTTGTTAACTGTATCACACAGAGGGAAGAGGGTGCAGATTATATTTAGGAACCCCTGCCCTGATAACTGGGTAAGTATAGACTTCCCAAAGTTTTCAAGAATGTATCTTCTCAGGCTGTCGTCCGTCCACCCCCTAACATACTGATTTCGAAAGAACCCTCCTGTTGTGAGGACTAAGCATGATGGGGCGGCCATTAAAATAATATGATATCCACTTTAAATGTTGTTCGAGTGTTCAGTGGTCTTCTATTGACAAAAGCTTAAGGAACCTCCACCAAATATCGTATATGGAAATGCTACAACCTTCAGCTTCTTGAAAGTAGGAGACTCTAGCCCTCTCAGCAGTCCCATCATAGACCCCTAGAAGGGTAAGCTGAAACTTCAATATAGGGTAAAGTCAAGATCAATAAAATAGCGCCACCTAAAGGCTAACCTTTCATGAAAATCAGTACAATAGTTTCTTCTTATTGCTAAGCAGAATTGACTCCGAGGATCTCACTACTAGCCTGACTCAAGGTATTTACTTCTCTTTCCAAATCTTCAGGCATCGGGGGGCAAGAAGCTTGTCAAGTCTGGAGAGACATTTGTGTTTGGATTATGTCACAAGGTGGTGTCCATATATGAAGCTCAGTCTGAGGTGAGTTAGATGTGCCTCCATAATTTTGATCATGAATCAGGGGCAGCTCTGGACCCCCAGGTTGGGACAACTGAGGTTCCCATGCCTGGCTGTGGGGAAGCTCAACCGATTAGAAGCGACGTGGCCCAAAGTCGGCTTCTGGAGGGACTTCATTGTCTACTAGCGGAAGATGGGGGTGGTTGTGGGCTGCATCCCATCCCCTAAGTTGACTCCTTGTAGATGGAATGTCAACCATGATCTCCAGCCATAGATGGGCTTTTTTTTTTTAAAAGGGAACTCCACTTAAATTACACATTTCCACCAATTTCTGTTGGGGTCCTCATAGTTCACCCTTGCAACCAATTTAAATTTTGATATGAAATCCACCATGTTCTCGCACTGACTCATGTAATAAGTGTGACAACCAGTAAAATATCAGATACTGATGTTGATATGGCTACGGAAGAGTTAATATTCAGAAAACTTTATAACTGTTTGTTTTACAGATCCAATTTTTACAAAATTTGCAAGAATCCTACGACCTGGTCTCGGTCTTCCACCTTCCTGCTTTTGTGGAACACTTATTGGTAAATATGTAAACGCTATGAGTCCTAATTGCCCACTAAGAAATGAGTTCAGTGAGTAAGAAGGTAGAATGGAAAGCAAATGGGCCACATATAAGCCCCACCTATAATAAAATACTCGACCACACCCCTATAATCAATGGCCACGCCTATTAGACAATATTGGAGGAATATAAAACCTTTTGATGGCCTAAATTAGGATAGTAAGGCCAACTGGTCGCTACATTCTAGACCACATTTATGGAGGCTACACTGGTGGTCTACATGCAGGAGTCCATGGACCTATGTATTCCTCTTCCTGGGAGGTTCTGCATGCTAATATATAGTTCTCCTTCTATAACTTCAGTCCATGAAGCAGGTCGAAGCTACAGGACTTGTAGTCCCAAAGAACCCATCAAAGGACTTCAATATGCTTAGAAAAACACTGATCAAACCAAGGTCTGGTTACACCTACATTTCCTAAGGTAGATCTCCTCTCTTGTTGAGGTCTTCAAAAAGGGACTGAGCTACAGAAACCGGATTATAGAAAGGCCTACTACTACTTTTCTATGTCAGTAGACATTTGTGAGGGTTCTTGATCTGGAACCCCCACTGATTCCCAGTATGAGGAACCTGCGGTGTTCGTTTGCCAAAACCACTTCCATGTTGGTTGAAGATTTCCATAACTTGGACTTCTTTGGCAGCTGTGTCCTCATAGAGATGGACCAACCTACCTATGAAGGGTTACAATACTCATTTCTAAAAGAACTTTTCATTTGTTCATTCTGTTTTATAATCATCAGTTTTTCTTCAATATATTACAGATGACCTCAGCATGGAGAAAGAAGATAGAACTTTTCCTGAAGGAACAAAATCAAAGGAAGGAGATCATTAATGAACTGTCGTCCTTGGCTGTGAGGTTCGTCTGCAGCAAGACGTGCCAAAAGGAGGCCTTCATGAAGGAGCTACAAAGGGAAATGGTGGAAAAATGGTCAAGCGTAGAAGCTTTTTTAGTGGGTGATGAAGTAGTATGTGCCTTTGGTATTTTGGTGGCCATCTTGGCAGCCGTCACAGCCAAGTCCATGGTAGGCAGACGCATTCCAGATAGTGAAGAAGTAGAAGACCCAGAAGAACCCACTTCCTTAGATGACAGTTCCTATGAGATCATCACCACAGTAATTGTGGAAAATGATGGGGCACAACCTGACTTAGGAAGTAGTATCATTGTTAAAAACCGAGTACAATTCAAGAATGGTGTAGTGGGTATATGTGGTGCTGAATCTTCTATTGATGACCCCAATGTATTAAGAACAGACAATCAAGGAAGCATCTATATTCACGGTTCTTCAAACACTGCAGAACCTTTAGCAGAGCCTCCTGGTGTTAGTACACCGGATACTGCCGACCAGGAAATAGAGAAATCTAATGATGATGCTGATGAGAATTTTGGTAAATATCCAGATTCTAAAGACAATGCTCATCAGAGTGGTCCCACCAGTGGAGAAGATGAAGGAACTCTTCATAGTCAGGATAGCAGTGGTGGTCCAAGTCTAGATGATTCCAATGATGATGACAGAGGAGAGCAACCAAGTGTAGAAGTTCGAGACAATGCTCATGAGAGTGGTCCCACCAGTGGAGAAGATGAAGGAACTCTTCATAGTCAGGATAGCAGTGGTGGTCCAAGTCTAGATGATTCCAATGATGATGACAGAGGAGAGCAACCAAGTGTAGAAGTTCGAGACAATGCTCATGAGAGTGGTCCCACCAGTGGAGAAGATGAAGGAACTCTTCATAGTCAGGACAGCAGCCGTGGTCCAAGTCTAGATGATTCCAATGATGATGACAGAGGAGAGCAACCAAGTGTAGTAGTTCGAGACAATGCTCCAGAGACAGAGGACTCTTCTTTTCTGAACACAATCTTCAACACAAGTTTTGTGGCCATGCTGATCCCTGTTCTTCTGGCAATTACTCTTGGCCTACTGATTGTAAAATGGCAAGCAACCTTAGGTTCTTCTGCTCCATAGAAGACCCCGTATTAATGTCATTTCAAAATCCTTACGAAAAAGTATAATCTTTATCAAGTATGTAATCAAGATCTGTTGTAGGAACCTGTCACCAGGACATCAAATCGACACCTTAATCAAAGGCACCCCCTTTTATGATGCCAGGTTTGGTCACCCAGGACAGAAGGGCCATTCTATTTCCATGACCCTTGGGCCCAATACTTCACCCCCTTGTTTGATAATGTAATTCCTCTGTAGAGGGGAGTCCTGCACAGGTTCTTGCCACCCAATAGCATAGGGGGTGGGACTACCCAGAGCTAGGCCCCCTCTCTCCATGGTTCCTGGTCTGCTGCTTTGGTATTTACGCCCTTGGCCTTAATAATACTAATCTGGACGGGGCATTAAATGGCCTTCTGAAATGCCTATCTAGAGCTGGAAGTGGTTTGTGTCCCTCCCCGCTGTTAGTCCTCTACCATTTAGAAGACCTAACAAAAGGTCCTATCCCCACAGCCCAGAGAATGTGTCATATGACTAAGGCCTGTGTCCAAGATATCTAGTCCTGGTCCGTTTGGTCCCTCTGGGACCATTTTGTTGTATGCGTTGTACCTAGCATTGGGGCATGTCCTGGTGAGAGGTCTCCTTAAACCGTATAAACTTTTGTAGCTATTATTTTCTTGCTGTATCGGAGATAAGAGCGGTAACTGATGTAAAAACAACATTATTAAATCTTCTACTTGTCCAAGAAACTAGTGAGTGTTTGTTTTTCCTCTGATGTGGACAACCCCTTGAACAAGAATTAACAACCAATTGTAAATCTGGGTTTCTTGGGCGGAATAGGACTTTTTTTTTTTTAAAGGAACATGTCACCAGGGAAGTCTCCTTTTATGTTAGAGCCATGCGATGCCGAAGCTTTACTGAACCAATGGGCGTAGTCCAATCTTTTGGCCATATGTGGTGAAAGCTGCCCACGTGACCCATTGGTAATGGGGCTCTTCCTCACTCAGAGAAAAGTCTGCTCATAGAGGGGAGGCATGAATTATTTTGGGAGGAAATTTAGTGGGAGCAACAGCGCCCTCTAGTTCATGTTGTACACCGGATGGTGTAGAAACCGGTGGCGCAGGTCTGAGAGAGATGGTATAGAGACAGGAGGGAGGTAGTTGTGAACTCTGAGTTAATTTTCGGTTGCGTTCTCCCTTCTACGCGTAACACAAGGCATAACTGGTGAATGCTCCTGGCCGACTCTGATACTAGAGACACGCAGCCATTGCCCTTTGGGTAACCCAGTCAGGGTGAGACTGATCGCCTCCCCAGTCTGCAGGGTCTACAGGCCTTCGGGCATACCAGATGAGGGACCTCCTGTGAATAAAGATTTCCTCGACAGTTGAGTCTACGTAGGCATAGCCAGAGTCCTTGCTCTTGTTGAACTAGACGAACTGTCCCCGTACTCTCTGCTCTCATGTTCTCTGGTTATTGGAACGCCATTAAAGTCTCTCGGACCTGCTTCTCCTGCCTGATGCAGAGAGATTCATGAAGTGGTGGCTCCTTTTCCCGCTTTTTTTCCAAAGGTGCGGGCCTGGTTGTTCCTGCCAACAGACATAGCGGATGCACAGCCACGCTCAGGCCCAGCCTCATGGCCTCTACCCTGCTTAGCCAGATAGTCTCACTGACTCCCACCTATTCCGACTCCACAGGTGGCGACCACCACTTTCCTCCCAATTCACTCAGGTGCTTACCTTGCGACCAGGCCTCGAATGAGGGCATAACCTCTACCTCGCTGTTCTTGCGGCCCTAGCTGCATATGGTGGAGCTCCTCTACCACCACCAAGTCATCTCCTCAATACCAGCAGTGACTGGCCAAGTTTGTTACAAAGTCCAGTATCGCGACATCCTGCCGACTACGCCAAAATAGATGCAAGGTGTAAGATACGGTGGTCACGATACAGATGGTCTGGAGACAGGAGGTAGTTAAAAACTCAAACTTTCTTTTCAGGTCGGGGCTGAAGGTACACACCGCCACACTAGAGTTGAAACCCAGCCGGTAAATTACCACCTAGCCGGTATTACTAGCTGGAGGCCGGTGCTGATAATAACTTTTCACTGGAAATTTTAACATTAATTGTCTTTTTTTTTTTACGCTCCTGCTGCCTCCCAACAGAGGGCAGCACTTCATAAAGTTATGCAATAGCACTGATGTCATGGAGCATGTAGCTTGTCTGATCGCCATGATAACATAGATGCTCCTCAGCGCAACATTACACATAGGTCACTGCCGATCACAAAAGTGCTATATACAGTAAGCGGACCGACTCTCCTAGGCAAGGCCACCTAGGGGTCTATGGGCAGATAACAGCAGACAATCGCACAATGTTCAAGTCACAGTGCACCAATATAACATTATATGGACAAAAGTATTGGGACACCTCCACATTAAATTTTTTGATCGGGTATCGCTTCCCTGTCAACGGGTGCACAAAGGTGTCACCCTTCTGCGTGTTACAATTGCAGCACCCCAGGCGAGGGAAGCGATCGGTCTCATTGGTAGCCAATTTGTGTGGTCTTTCAACATCCGTCCTTACGAGCCGATCCCTTATGTTCCTCAATCTCCTGAAGGACATCCAAGGTCAGGGACTGGATCACACAACTCCTGGAAAGGTTTGGGTTAAATTAGACCAATCACTTTAGGGACATTACCTATCTTCCGACTTCTAGGATTCCGCCGCAAAATTTCCTCCGTGTGAACTTACCCTTATAAATGTTCAAAGAATGGCACGCGATGTACAGTAATATACGCGGCGCCTTATCTCACGTTATTATTCAGTTCCATAGTGATAAGAGAGCCGAGCGTTCCCACGGAAGGTCATTTCAGGAGTACAGTCAATATTACTAATCCTATATAATACCGGCACGCTGGCACGTATCCAGACCTAGGAGACTGATCACAGCAATCAGTGGTGTTGCCCAGCAGCAAATAATGCACTCACCGTATATAGTCCAGTGTCAGAAGACGTTGCGGCACTCAACAAAGAACTTAGAAAACTTAAAGATTCATTCCATGATGGTGGATTCACCGCGCGGTGGACACAATCACTAGTGAGAAGGTAACAGTCGTTTTGCGCTATCGGCGTCAGATGTTTCTTGGCGAGCGCCACAACTTCTTCTTGTACTGGTCAATATTATTACTCCCTATATCATGTGTGATACTGTCTGCTGAGCTGTGTATCTAATCCTATCATGTGTGATACTGTCTGCTGAGCTGTGTATCTAATCCTATGATGTGTGATTTTATCTGCTGAGCCGCATATCTAATCCTATCATGTGTGATATTATCTGCTGAGCTGTGTATCTAATCCTATCATGTGTGATACTGTCTGCTGAGCTGGTGTATCTAATCAAATCATGTGTGATATTATCTGCTGAGCTGTGTGTGATATTATCTGCTGAGCCAATGTATCTAAACCTATCGTATGTGATACTGTCTGCTGAATAGATGTATCTAAGCCTATCCATTATTTGTGATACTGCCTGCTGAATCTGTGTATCTAATCCTATCATATGTGATACTATCTAGTGAGCCGGTGTATCTAATCCTATCATGTGTGATACTGTCTGCTGAGCCATGTATCTAATCCTATTATGTGTGATACTGTCTGCTGAGATGTGTATCTAATCCTATCATGTGTGATACTGTTGCTGAGCTGTGCATCTAATCCTATCGTATGTGATACTGTCTGCTGAGCCCTGTATCTAATCCTATCATATGTGATACTGTCTGCTGTGCTGGTGTATCTAATCCTATCATGTGTGATACTGTCTGCTGAGCCGCTGTATCTAATCCTATCATGTGTGATACTGTCTGCTGAGCTGTGTATCTAATCCTATCATGTGTGATACTGTCTGCTGAGCCCTGTATCTAATCCTATCATGTGTGATACTGTCTGCTGAGCTGTGTATCTAATCCTATCATGTGTGATACTGTCTGCTGAGCTGTGTATCTAATCCTATCATGTGTGATACTGTCTGCTGAGCCGGTGTATCTAAGCCTATCATGTGTGATACTGTCTGCTGTGCTGGTGTATCTAATCCTATCATGTGTGATACTGTCTGCTGAGCTGTGTATCTAAGCCTATCATGTGGGATACTGTTTGCTGAGCTGGTGTATCTAATCCAATTATGTGTGATACTGTCTGCTGAGCTGTGTATCTAATCCTATCATGTGTGATACTGTCTGCTGAGCTGTGTATCTAATCCTATCATGTGTGATACTGTCTGCTGAGCTGGTGTATCTAATCCTATCATGTGTGATACTGTCTGCTGAGCTGTGTATCTAATCCTATCATGTGTGATACGGTCTGCTGAGCTGTGTATCTGATCCTATCATGTGTGATACTGTCTGCTGAGCTGTGTATCTAATCCTATCATGTGTGATACTGCCTGCTGAGCTGTGTATCTAATCCTATCATGTGTGATACTGTCTGCTGAGCTGTATCTAATCCTATCATGTGTGATACTGTCTGCTGAGCCGCTGTATCTAATCCTATCATGTGTGATACTGCCTGCTGAGCCCTGTATCTAATCCTATCATGTGTGATACTGTCTGCTGAGCCCTGTATCTAATCCTATAATGTGTGATACTGTTTGCTGAGCCGTGTATCTAATCCTATCATGTGTGATACTGTCTGCTGAGCCCTGTATCTAACCCTATAATGTGTGATACTGTTTGCTGAGCCGCTGTATCTAATCCTATCATGTGTGATACTGTTTGCTGAGCCGCTGTATCTAATCCTATCATGTGTGATACTGTCTGCTGAGCTGTGTATCTAATCCTATCATGTGTGATACTGTCTGCTGAGCTGTGTATCTAATCCTATCATGTGTGATACTGTCTGCTGAGCTGTGTATCTAATCCTATCATGTGTGATACTGTCTGCTGAGCTGTGTATCTAATCCTATCATGTGTGATACTGTCTGCTGGGGTGTGTATCTAATCCTATCATGTGTGATACTGTCTGCTGAGCTATGTATCTAATCCTATCATGTGTGATACTGTCTGCTGAGCTGGTGTATCTAATCCTATCATGTGATACTGTCTGCTGAGCTGTGTATCTAATCCTATCATGTGTGATACTGTCTGCTGAGCCGCTGTATCTAATCCTATCATGTGTGATACTGTCTGCTGAGCCCTGTATCTAATCCTATAATGTGTGATACTGTCTGCTGAGCTGTGTATCCAATCCGATCATGTGTGATACTGTCTACTGAGCCGTGTATCTAATCCAATTATGTACACTAAATTTAGCCGGTCTAAACTACATAAAAAAACATAATAAGTGACTTTGGATAAGCAGGACGGGCGATACAGTTGATCAGGGGTGTAGATAGGAATATCTCACCCTTCACAAGCCCTAAACTATAAAGACTCTGCCTGCAACGGACCCGCCGCCCTGATACAAGTGACCCCTCCCTGGATCCTCCTCTATGTGGGAAACGTCAATCTCAGACAATAAGTCCATCACAATAAATCAAGAGACAGCGCAGATCGTATTCAACACGTCTGATTATGTAACCGAATCTCCGAAAGAAAATTGAAATGTGTCCAATTAGTTTTGCTATGAAATAATCCGAGTTAATCCTGGGGGCAAACATCTTCTCTTTCAAAAATCAGCTTCCCTAACAACAACTGTACGATCAGCCGCAAACATGGAGATCAGTCCAAAAACACTACAGAAGCAACCTCACCCGACACAACGGAGGCAGGACACACCTCACCTGACACAACGGGGGCATCATACACCTCACCCGACACAACGGAGGCATGACACACCTCACCCGACACAACGGAGGCATGACACACCTCACCCCGACACAACAGAGACATCATACACCTCACCCGACACAACGGGGGCATCATACCCCTCACCCGACACAACGGGGGCATCATACCCCTCACCCGACACAACGGACGCATCATACACCTCACCCGACACAACGGAGGCATGACACACCTCACCCGACACAACGGGGGCATGACACACCTCACCCGACACAACGGAGGCATGACACACCTCACCCGACACAACGGAGACATCATACACCTCACCCGACACAACAAAGGCATGACACACCTCACCCGACACAACGGAGACATGGTACACCTCCCCCCGACACAACGGAGGCATCATACACCTCACCCGACATAACACAGGCATGACACACCTCACCCGACACAACGGAGGCATCATACACCTCACCCGACATAACACAGGCATGACACACCTCACCCGACACAACGGAGACATGGTACACCTTACCCGACACAACGGAGGCATCATACACATCACCCGACACAACGGAGGCATCATACACCTCACCCGACAACGGAGGCATGATACATCTCACCCGACACAAAGGAGACATCATACACCTCACTCGACACGACGGCGGCATGTTACACCTCACCCGACACAACGGAGGCATCATACACCTCACCCGACACAACGGAGGCATGATACATCTCACCTGACACAAAGGAGACATCATACACCTCACCCGACACAACGGAGGCATGACACACATCACCCGACACAACGGAGACATCGTACACCTCCCCCCGACACAACGGAGGCATCGTACACCTCACCCGACAGAACGGAGGCATCATACACCTCACCCGACAACGGAGGCATCATACACCTCCCCCCGACACAACGGAGGCATGATACACATCACCCGATACAACGGAGGCATCATACACCTCACCCGACACAACGGAGACATGATACACCTCACGTGATACAATGGAGGCCGGATACACGTCACCCGACACAACGGAGACATGATACACGTGACCCGACACAACGGAGACATGATACACGTGACCCGACACAACGGAGACATGATACACGTCACCCGACACAACGGAGACATGATACACGTCACCCGACACAACGGAGACATGATACACGTCACCCGACACAACGGAGACATGATACACGTCACCCGACACAAGAGAGGCATGATACACCTCACCCGACACAACGGAGACATGACACACCTCACATGACACAATGGAGACATGATACACCTCACCCGACACAACGGAGGCATCATACACCTCACCCGATACAACGAAGGCATCATACTCCTCACCCGACACAACGGAGACATGATACACCTCACCCGACACAACGGAGACATGATACACCTCACCCGACACAACGGAGACATGATACACCTCACCCGACACAACGGAGGTATGATACACCTCACCCGATACAACGGAGGCATGATACACCTCATCCACACAACGGAGACATGATACACCTCATCCGACACAACAGAGACATGATACATCTCACCCGACACAACGGAGGCATAATACACATCACCCGACACAACGGAGGCATCATACACCTCACCCCGACACAACGGACACATCGTACACCTCACCCGACACAACGGACGCATCATACACCTCACCCGACACAACAAAGGCATGACACACCTCACCCGACACAACGGAGACATGATACACCTCACCCGACACAACGGAGGCATCATACACCTCACCCGATACAACAAAGGCATGACACACATCACCCGACAGAACGGAGGCATCATACACCTCACCCAACAATGGAGGTATGATACATCTCACCCGACACAAAGGAGACATAATACATCTCACCCGACACAACGGAGACATCGTACACCTCACCCGACACAACGGAGGCATCGTACACCTCACCCGACACAACGGAGGCATCATACACCTCACCCAATACAACAAAGGCATGACACACATCACCCGACAGAACGGAGGCATCATACACCTCACCCAACAATGGAGGTATGATACATCTCACCCGACACAACGGAGGCATCATACACCTCACCCGACACAACGGAGGCATGATACACATCACCCGACACAACGGAGGCATGATACACATCACCCGACACAACGGAGGCATGATACACATCACCCGACACAACGGAGGCATCATACACCTTACCCAACACAACCGAGACATCATACACCTCACTCGACACAAGCGAGGCATCATACACCTCACCCGACACAACTGAGGCATCATACACCTCACCCGACACAACTGAGGCATGACACACCTCACCTGAGATGACCCGGAGAAAACACGCCACTTCATGATTTTAAATAGTACCTGACTTCCTGTGATACTGTCTGCTGAGCACTGTATCTAATCCTATCATGTGTGATACTGTCTGCTGAACTGTGTATCTAATCCTATCATGTGTGATACTGTCTGCTGAGCCGGTGTATTAGTAGGTATTATTGTGTTTGCTGGAAGGAGCCCCGGGGGAATGCAAATGCTTCTGAAATGGAAAGTGTCTTGTGTATAAGAGCTGTGAGCGGAGCGTTCCTCTCTCCTTCACCCGACGCTCTGCTGTTCTGCGGCAGGAGGATGAGGATCTGTGAGTAACGAGATTCTTCTATTATTCCGGCTCATCACATTTTAGATGGTATTATCAAGATATAACTATACAGTATACTTAAAGGGTAACTCCACCTATAAAATATCCTCTGACATGGTACCGTGACATCAGAAGATGACATGATGCCATGACATCAAACCTCTGCAAATTCCTAAATTAAAGGGGCGGAGGAGTTATGTAAAGCGTCCAAACCCCATTTGGAGGTAGTCGGTGAATTATCCTAATAACCCATCTATAGGGACGGATCACCGCAGACTCACTGACCACCACTGATGCTTCCTTATGATGGGTCACTGTGAAATGTCAGACTATGGAGCTTCCCCTTTAATAATTGCAGATTGTTTTCCAGCGATCACTTTTGACCAATGAAAATCTGTTCCATTGGTTGGACATGTTATCAGATTTTAGGACCGCGGGCAATATGTGCCAATTATCGGGGTGTAAATTGCATAAAGCGCCCTGCTTGGCGCCGTTCCGGTCATATTTTTCTTTTTCTTAAGGCCCTTTTAGACAAACCAATGATCGGGTCATATGAAAGATCGATCATATTACTGTGTAAACAAGGAGATGCGCTGCCGACATGATGTATATGTATGGGGACGATTGATCGTAGTAACGATCGCTCCTCTTCATACGTAGCTCCTTGTGAAAGGAGCAAACGAGTGCCGATCAACGAGCTGTCTCGTTGATCGGCGCTCGTTATTGCGCCCCATATATGTCATATCTATATTGGGGATTATAATGTTATGTGATCTATATGTATTATTAGATTATCTGACGTGTATGTGTGAGAAGAATGCTCTATGGTAAATATAGGCGATTACATGTTCTGTGATATCTATATAGGTGATCAGAATGCTATGTGACTTGCATGGATAGGTATAATGCTCTAATAGATGTATATTGTCACTAGAACACAGTATACAGACATCATCTAAAATGGAACATAGAGGGCTCCTGATAGAGTTTATGAATGATGGATCAGTGAAGATTGAAAAGTTGCCCAAGAACATTCTCCGGAAGGATAAGAAGCCCCTGTACATCGTTACCAATCAGAAGAGCCGGGACTATGTGCTATACAAGACTCCCACCAGGGTAAGCGTGGTCTGTTGTGGTGAGGAGCAGACAAGAACATTTGTTTGTGGTGGGAGAGCGCAAACTATTCGGAGACTCCAAAATTAGGAAATTCGGTCGTGGTTGATTAAGGTACTTAATGGACACCCCCTTTAAGTAGTCTATACTAGAGGATTACTAGTTCTAGTTCCCTAATACAACTTAGATCAAGGTGTTTCCACACTGGAGCTTCTCATTGTCGTCAGTGGCTTAAACCTTCCTGTTTACTTCCATCTCATGGTTGAAAACTCAAGACGAGAGCAACCAAGAGTTAAAAATGATATTCAACCAGTAATTACAATCAGGACAACATTATAATTGGTTGCCTAGCACTGGAGAGTTAGAAGATTACAATGACGAGAGAGCCAAGCAGATTCAGGTGAGTATCGAACATTAGCATTCAACATCTGATGTACTTCTGGGTCTAAAAACCTACAAAAATGTCTACTTCTGGGTCTAAAAACCTACAAAAATGTTTACTTCTGGGCCTAAAAACTTACAAAAGGTCTTCTTCTGGGTCTAAAAAACTTACAAAAGGTCTTCTTCTGGGTCTACAAACCTACCGTAGAGTGAGTACATGACATCCCCAAAAAGACGGAGGTGGCCACCACCAGGTCTAGTCTGCAGAGTCGATGTTACAAAGCATAACAAATGCTACCACATAGTGCCCATATAACAACACTATAGAGTGCCCAAGAAATACCACCATACAGTGCTACTAAATGCCCTAACGATAGAGCCTCTAGACAGTGGTGACCCATGGCCATTACCTCATTTGCTCCATTGTTTGTCATTTCATGGAGAAAGGTGGAGGGAGGGATGGGCATTTTGTGGACCAAAACAATAGTCCGATGTCAAATAAGTAGAAATTCGGTAAGACGTGGCACTGTACAGAAATGTGCCTATTGAAGCTTAGGTTGTTTCATATTCATTTTAGTGTGATTGTGTTTACAGGACGCTAAGAAGATCCAACTAAAGTCTTTCTACTATGGAATTTCCACCAAGCTATTTTCAGTAGAGTCCGACTGTGAGGTCAGCACTATCCACGTAAATACATGATGGGGGTGTCTTCTTTTTAGTGGTATATAATGAATAAATGGATATTGGTGGTAATACTTCTGTATTGAAGAATGATTTCACTTAGTCTAGTGGTGTAGACTAGTTATATCAAGAGTCTATTAGAACTCTGATATTAAAGGGGTTGTCCAATTGGGGTTCCTCTGTTCAGGATCCTCATCTCCTGGCAGGAGTGGAGAACAGTAACATAGAGCATCTCTTGCTCTGGAGAACCTGTCCTTTCCTAGATTACACAGACATAACATTGATAGGAGCATGGTGTAATACTTCATTTTCCCTGTGGGGGCACTGTTGGAAAAGTGAACACTTAATGCCAGGTTCCCCTACAGAGAACAGCTGATCACTAGATGTCCCAGCAGGAGGATACTTTATCAGTTTATCGTAAAGAGACTCTTCTAACTAATAGGGGTTTTCCAAAGTGGATAACCCCTTTTAATATTTGATGGGCAAGTGCCCTGGGAGCTTGGTGTCAGGAGAGTTTCAACAAGCCACTCTGCCTTGGCCAATCTTTTTAGAAACAGGGCTAGGACAGCCGATTGAATCTTTAACCCAGGTGAAGGAAAACCTAACTACAACTCAGTCTTCGGGCTTGACTTGGTTAAGCTTGGGGTTGCCATTTAGGTTGACTTATGACATAGGTCTTGATTTTGAACTATTTTTTTAGGGCAAAGAAAATTAGGTGGAAAATGTCTTCAATAACTTGAAATCTTGACTTGGTGTCATCTGAAATTATAAATTCAGCTAGGTTTGAGACCTATAGGGTAGACTAGATGTCAAGAGGTTTCTCCTCTGCAGAAGATTAAGGTGCTGAGATTATCTTCTATGATCTTCCACATTGGTAATACTAGGGTGACCGTTCTTCTGGTAGGAGAGACCACTGCATGTACCAAATTAACTCTTATCTTTGCAGGTAAGATTACATCTCAGCAGGGAGGAAATATCACGATTGTCTTTCAACTACAACCTCATCGGATTCACTGTATCACATTTGGTAGGTACTCAGCTGTCGATAAAGACTTCGCAGTCCAGAAATTTAAAGGGAATGTGTTGCCAGCAAAACATGTTTTGTTTTTTTTTAGTTAAACAATTAGTGTATAGGTGATTAAACATTGTTCTAATTACATTTTTTTTTTTCACGAGTCAGGAAATATTATAAATTGGATTCAATTTATAATATTTCCCAGCGCTGGTCACTAGATGGAGCCATTCCCAAAATTGCAGCATTGCATGTGGTAAAGCAACCACATTGCTTTATGCTGCAAAATTGGGAAAAAAGCCCTCGCTCTAGTGAGCTCACAGAATCCCCCCCTCCTTTATCGTGGCTAGTGCCGGGAGAAACGAGGGGTTTGAACGGTCCAACCTCCTACACTGTGTGTCGCCATTTCTTGAGCTAACACACAGTGTAGAAGGTTTACATACAGTAGTAAAACACACTGAAACACGCACATACATAGAAATCACTTACCTGCTCCAGTCGCCGCCGCTCCCTCCGGTCCGTCCGCTCCGTCTGCTGCCGCTGCTCCATGTGCACAAGTCCGGAAGCCGCGACCGGAAGTAGTAATCTTACTGCCCGGCTGCGACTTCCGGTCCACAGGAAAATGGCGCCGGACGGCACGCATTTCAAATCTGACTGTGTGGGAGCGGCGCATGCGCCGTTCCCACACACACGGCGTACACCAAAGTGGATGGAACGGGCCCCGTTCGCAGTCCCTATGGGACTGGAGCTGCCGTATTCCATGTCTGTATGTGTCGTTAATCGACACATACAGAAATGGAAAAAAAAATGGCAGCCCCCATAGGGAAGAAAAAGTGTAAAAATAGAAAAAAGTAACACACAAATAAATATAAACGTTTTTAATAAAACCCTAACATAAAACTGATATAAAAAAAATAAAATTGGTGACACTGTTCCTTTAAGGAAAGGGTACTCTCTTCCTCTACCATGATCCTCTCTTCTTAGGAATTCTTATGTAAAATGCTTTGAGAATAAGGCAGGGATTCGAGATTGGGTGGAGTTACCCTTTAATTATGGTCAGGGCTTATTCCTTATGATCTGAGTAATAGGGGTGGAATTGCAACAACTTTTCTTTACCATCATAGGACGTTTAATAGATTAAATAGTTGGTCCTCTCTCATAATACGTGGAGGATATTCCAACGCTTTGAGTCATCTTCTGAACTTTTTGAGGGTATCACAGAGTGATGATTTTTTTTTCGCATCCAGGCATCTGAGGAATATATGGAACATCTGAGATCATTCCTGCAAGAAACCAAAGACGCAAATGTCCTCCAGAAGCTCTGCCAGCCAGCCGGATATTTTTTCTGCTCTTCATGCATGACTCAACGTCAGAAACATCTTGAAGATCTACAAAGAGTCATGGATCATGAGATCAAAGCAGAGTGTAGAAGGTTTGGGGAATCTACTGGCAGCTTGATTTGTGGTGCCCTCATTGGTCTAGTGGCTGCCGAATTGGCGACAACTCAAGATTTTGATGGCACAGAAGAAGACATCCAATGGTGTCTCAAGCAACCACAGATGAAGCATCATAAGGAGGTGAACAATTCCTGCTCCGATAACATTTCTAAGGGGTTCAATGGACCAGAACAATGCAAGTGTAATATCTGTAATAACCGTTCCAGTTATAATGTATTTCTTTCCAGTTTGAGCAGATGGTAAGAGATTTCGATGATAAGATTGAGCTGAAGGTTGGCATGCGTTGGACAAAAAAGATTTACTCACTCTACAGAAACAAATCCCTAAATGGCTGGGTAAGGAAATCCATCTGTTTTTTTTTTTTTTCCAAGGCTTAGTCATGTATTATTGAAAAATGTCCTCCTCTGATAGAGGGGGCCCCCAATACGGACTCCAGTCTAGTAAAGCCATTTCTGGACCATTAGAGGTTGGCCACCACCAGTTGAGTTATTTGCATGCCTGATACCAGGTGGTTCAGAAATTGTTTGCTCTGGAGCTTCTTCTGATGGAATGTGTTGGAGGTGTTGAAGTTAGGGAGGAACTTCCTTCAACATTATTTAGGATTGCTTTCCCGAGTTCTCCACCTAGAGAATGTCTCTGTGATGATTCTCCTGGGTAACGGCTGGTGGAGCTGAGGAAGTGACGACTGCTGATCAGAGTATTAAATCTGTTCAGAGAAGTTGCCACCTTCCATCCCCTTCATAGCATTGAGTAGACCCAAAGTTCTCCTAGGGTTTGGGGAAAACCCAGGCACACCACCATATCAATGAGCAGATATGGAGACCTCCATCCTTTGGTCAAGTATAGAAATCACATCTGATAATTTTGGTGCCCATAAAACCTTTGCTCTTATACCTCAACTATAAACCTTTTCTCCAATGCAGAATGAGAATGGGTTGGGGGTTGGAAACAAGCCAGTGTTGAGATGGTGTGATGGCCTAAACCAACAATAACAGGAGGTCCCATAGTCTGCTTCTATGTACACCACTGGTGAAAAACCCTACTAATGAAGTAGTAATGACGATATGAATATGTCCTTCACCCAACGAAGCCAATGCATGGTCTGTTACCTTCATTAAGTTGATAGTTGCATTACATATAATTCATGTTTATCACTGTTCACCAGGGGCCGATGGGAAAGAAGTATATACATTCGGGGAAAATCTTCACTTCCGGCCTGTACCTTAAAAATTTCTCCATCTCTGGAGACAAATGGCAGGTAAGAAATAAAACAATAGGTCTAATATCCCTGGCAGAAGAAAATCGTAATTTATGTGGTCCAGGGCAGATCTTTAAAACGTTAGGCCACTGTTGACCATGATGTATTTAGCAATGTCGTCATACATTAGGATGCCACACGAGGGACCAATTTTTTAAGATCATCACCCCTCTATATTGTACACAGGTAGAGTCAACCACAATGCACAGACCACTACATGGTCCTTTCTCTCCAACTTGTTCTCATGGACCACCAATACGTTCTTCAAGAGCAATCCATGTTGCCAAATTTCTAGATTTCTTAACTTAGGAGTACTTCAATTTCCTGAACATAACAAGCTATAACCACTATTGTTTTGTCTTTGTAGGTCCAACTTTTTCAAAATTATGAAGATACCCATAGTTTGGCCTCTTCCTTCCATTTTATGGCTTTTGCTGAACATCTGATGGTACGTAACCTAAATTAGATCTAAAGAACACTTAGAAGGAGGTGGATTCTGGTGGGATATGGGGGTTTTCTAAATAAATTAATCTAATCTGGTGCCACCAAGCAATGCTTTTGGCCAAAGGTCTTCCACGGCCAACGAAACCGAAATACCTAGATTTAAAACCCTCTAATGGTGGTGTAGATATCCCTCACTGCAAAGGGACTTCCTTGATGACTATGTCTACCAATGACCATGTTAATTGTCATGCAGATGTTTCGAGAGTGGAGTACGAGATTGGACATTTTCCAGAAGGTCATGGACCAGAGAGAAAATCTTATCCGGGATATTTCAGAGCTGGCTTCTAGGTTCTTCTGCGGCAGGAGCGGAAGGAGGGATGCTTTTAGACATAATTTCCAAGAAAAATTGAAGGAGATGGGCAAGAAAAAACAGAACTTTCCTGAGGAAACAGAAATACTTTATGTGATGGGGGTGGGGATTGTTATTTTGGCAGCGTTGTCTGCATTATGCATCAATAATGGTGATAATGAGAAGGAAGATGAAGCAGATCACCATAATTCACGACAGGTTAAGAAAACGGTTGTCGCCGATGAAGAAAGTGCTGGTACAAGTACAGAGGGCACGGCCTTGGTGGGAGCAGAAAAATTGAATACTACATCAGAGAAAACGCTGAATATGAAGCCACAGGAAACAATATATTCAGATGCGCATGGCATCAGAAGAACTGGTAAAAAGAGTAAATATATGGGCTCCCGAAAGACAAGGTGTGAAGGAACTGGTGAGAAGGGGTCAAATGGAATGGGTGAGCAAGGGTTTGAGGACACGAGAGAACAGGGACTACAGGACAAAACTACAAATACAGATAAACAGGAGTTAGATGGTGGGGCCCAGGATAATGTGGTTCCTAGTGCTCAGGAAGATTCAGATGGTGGCGCCCAGGACGTGATTCCTAGAGCACAGGAAACTGTAGATGATGGTGCCCAGGATAATGTGGTTCATAATGCACAGAAAAGTGCAGGTGGTGGCGCCCAGGATAACGTGGTTCATAGTGCACAGGAAGATATAGATGGTGGTGCCCAGGATAAAGTGGTTCCTAGTGCTCAGGAAAGTGTAGATGGTGGCGCCCAGGATGTGGCTCCTAGAGCTCAGGTAGATGTAGAAGGTGGCGCCCAGGAAGATGTGGCTCCTAGTGCACAGGACAGTGTAGATGGTGGTACCCAGGATAATGTGGTTCATAGTGCTCAGGAAGATATAGATGGTGGTGCCCAGGATAATGTGATTCCTAGTGCAGAGGAAAGTGTAGATGGTGGCGCCCAGGAAGATGTGGTTCCTAGTGCTCAGGAAAGTGTAGATGGTGGCGCCCAGGATAATGTGGCTCCTAGAGCTCAGGTAGATGTAGAAGGTGGCGCCCAGGAAGATTTGGCTCCTAGTGCTCAGGAAAGTGTAGATGGTGGCGCCCAGGATAATGTGGTTCCTAGAGCTCAGGTAGATGTAGATGGTGGCGCCCAGGAAGATGTGGCTCCTAGTGCACAGGAAAGTGTAGATGGTGGTGCCCAGGAAGATGTGGCTCCTAGTGCACAGGAAAGCGTAGATGGTGATGCCCAGAACAACGTGGTTCCTAATACACAGGAAAGTTTAGATGATGGCGCCCAGGACAACGTGATTCCTAGTGCAGAGGAAAGTGTAGATGGTGGCGCCCAGGAAGATGTGGCTCCTAGTGCTCAGGAAAGTGTAGATGGTGGCGCCCAGGATAATGTGGCTCCTAGAGCTCAGGTAGATGTAGAAGGTGGCGCCCAGGAAGATTTGGCTCCTAGTGCTCAGGAAAGTGTAGATGGTGGCGCCCAGGAAGATGTGGCTCCTAGTGCTCAGGAAAGTGTAGATGGTGGCGCCCAGGATAATGTGGCTCCTAGAGCTCAGGTAGATGTAGATGGTGGCGCCCAGGAAGATTTGGCTCCTAGTGCTCAGGAAAGTGTAGATGGTGGCGCCCAGGAAGATGTCGCTCTTAAGGCACAGGAGAACCATTTGCTGACACATGAAAGTTGTAATACCGATGCAGAAGACATACAAGACAGTGACAGTTCTGGTGATTCTCACGAGCAGGGTGACCAATGTGAGGCTCTGGGCATGCGTGAGAGTCTCACAAAGGGCACTGATGATAGTGGCCCTGAGGCAGGAGACCAAGTTCCACCAGAGGCTCCCACAAATCAACCTTCTTGGATCTTCAGGTTTCTGACGAGGCTTAACTCTGTGCTTTGGTGTCTTCTAACCTTGATCTCATTGATAATCTTATTACTGATAGTTTTCCATATCTGTGATGCATCGGGCTTTGACATTATAATAAGGTTTAAGTTTTTCACTGAAAACCACAAGGGGCACATGCCACCTTTCTAGAACATTATACACAGAAGCGGTTTATGGGGCAGTCAGATGACGTTTAGAGTCCGAGCTCGACGCCAGCTACAAATGGCCGATCAGTTTACGCCTTTATTAATGGCATTTTACCCCCAATCAAACTAATTAGGCAAAGGGTCTAGAATTACCATGTGGTGGCATTTTATTTTTGGGCTTTGGACCGTTATGAAAAAACGGATAGAGGATAAATCAATGAGTGAAAACAAATCCACAACTAGTTAATTAGATCAATTATGTAACTCCGTCAATTACATTACCAGCAAAGATGGCGGCAGCCGGTATCTCAGGTATCAATGGTAAAATTAGATTGTTATATTTTCTGCATGTACGGGATATATAAGGAATAAAAAAACCAAAATGCTGGCTGACCAGTGATACGATTCTCTTCAGTCAATCCCTTTCCATATATCATAATAATGTATATCCAGGATAGGGGTTCCTCCGATCTATATTAAAGTTTAGCCAAAAGTCGCCCCGTTCATGAAAACCGTAATCTGATCAATATATAGACGCTAAGCATCGATTATATATAAAAATGGAGAACCCCCACACTTCTGTATACTACACGAGCCCTAACTGGAGAGTTTATAAAAGAAAATTACTACTATAATGCTGCCCCTTGTAACAACGACGCTCTGCTCGGCGGCGGACTACCGCTGCCAGCTTACCTTTAATACATGCTGTACAGTTCCTGCATCTCCACACTTCCGTCCGATTTGGTGTTGCTGGGTCTGCAGGTAGCGCGGGATCACTTCCTGCATTTTATAGGGCCAGTGCGCACACCCAAATCCTTCCCCAGCCTATGCCTGTCAGTCACCAGGTATATTAGTCTGCTTTACTGGACTCACCCGGCCTGAAGAATATTGGAACAACATTGTTGCGTCCTGCCAAGGATCCAGTTTGCATCCGATTCCGGACTGCTGTTTCTCTCTGTTATCAGCCTGTATCCAACTGCCCACTACGGCCTGTGTCCTGTTATCCTACTCCAGCAGTGAGAGTAGCGGCTGGCAGATTCAGTGAGTCCACAACCCGCTGTTAGCAACACCCCTACGTACAAGAACATATGTACTACAACACTGCGCCCTATATACAAGGATATAACTACTATAATACTGCCCCTATATACAAGAATATATCTACTATAATACTGCCTCCTATATACAAGAATATAACTACTATAATACTTATCCTATATACAAGAATATAACTAATACTGCACCTATATACAAGAATATAACTACTATAATACTGCCTCCTATATACAAGAATATAACTACTATAATACTGCTCCTATATACAAGAATATAACTACTATAATACTGCTCCTATATACAAGAATATAACTACTATAATACTGCTCCTATATACAAGAATATAACTACTATAATACTGCCCCTATATACAAGAATATAACTACTATAATACTGCCCCCTATATACAAGAATATAACTACTATAATACTGCCCCTATATACAAGGATATAACTACTATAATACTGCCCCTATATACAAGAATATAACTACTATAATACTGCCCCCTATATACAAGAATATAACTACTATAATACTACCCCTATATACAAGAATATAACTACTATAATACTGCCCCCTATATACAAGATTACTACTATAATACTGTCCCATTATACAAGAATATAACTACTATAATACTGATCCCTATATACAAGAATATAACTACTATAATACTGCCGCCTATATACAAGAATATAACTACTATAATACTGCTCCTATATACAAGAATATAACTACTATAATACTGCTCCTATATACAAGAATATAACTACTATAATACTGCTCCCTATATACAAGGATATAACTACTATAATACTGCCCCTATATACAAGAATATAACTACTATAATACTGCCTCCTATATACAAGAATATAACTACTATAATACTGCCCCCTATATACAAGATTACTACTATAATACTGTCCCATTATACAAGAATATAACTACTATAATACTGATCCCTACATACAAGAATATAACTACTATAATACTGCTCCTATATACAAGAATATAACTACTATAATACTGCTCCCTATATACAAGAATATAACTACTATAATACTACTCCTATATACAAGAATATAACTACTATAATACTGCCCCCTATATACAAGAATATAACTACTATAATATTGCTCCTATATACAAGAATATAACTACTATAATACTGCCCCTATATACAAGAATATAACTACTATAATACTGCCCCCTATATACAAGAATATAACTACTATAATACTGCCCCCTATATACAAGAATATAACTACTATAATACTACTCCTATATACAAGAATATAACTACTATAATATTGCCTCTATATACAAGAATATAACTACTATAATACTGCCTCCTATATACAGGAATATAACTACTATAATACTGCTCCCTATATACAAGAATATAACTACTATAATACTGCTCCTATATACAAGAATATAACTACTAT
The DNA here is from genome assembly GCF_050947455.1 of Rhinoderma darwinii. Lineage (NCBI taxonomy): Eukaryota > Metazoa > Chordata > Amphibia > Anura > Rhinodermatidae > Rhinoderma > Rhinoderma darwinii. The sequence continues at coordinate 3,958,308 of NC_134698.1, read as the reverse complement.
AATACTGCCCCCTATATACAAGATTACTACTATAATACTGCCCCATTATACAAGAATATAACTACTATAATACTGATCCCTATATACAAGAATATAACTACTATAATACTGCTCCTATATACAAGAATATAACTACTATAATACTGCTCCCTATATACAAGAATATAACTACTATAATACTACTCCTATATACAAGAATATAACTACTATAATACTGCCCCCTATATACAAGAATATAACTACTATAATACTGTCTCCCTATATACAAGAATATAACTACTATAATACTGCTCCTATATACAAGAATATAACTACTATAATACTGCCCCTATATACAAGAATATAACTACTATAATACTGCCCCCTATATACAAGAATATAACTACTATAATACTGCCCCCTATATACAAGAATATAACTACTATAATACTGCTCCTATATACAAGAATATAACTACTATAATACTACTCCTATATACAAGAATATAACTACTATAATATTGCCTCTATATACAAGAATATAACTACTATAATACTGCCTCCTATATACAGGAATATAACTACTATAATACTGCTCCCTATATACAAGAATATAACTACTATAATATTGCCTCTATATACAAGAATATAACTACTATAATACTGTCCCTATATACAAGAATATAACTACTATAATACTGCCTCCTATATAAAGGAATATAACTACTATAAGGGCATGACCACACGTGGCGGATTTCCTCCGCAACTGTCCGCATCAATGCCGCACAGAATCTGCGTTGCAGATTCTGCTGCGGATCTGCACAAAATGTGCAGAAAATTGATGCGGACTAGCTGCTGCGGACTGCGGGAAAAGTGCTTCCCTTCTCCCTATCAGTGCAGGATAGAGAGAAGGGACAGCACTTTCCCTAGTGAAAGTCAAAGAATTTCATACTTACCGGCCGTTGTCTTGGTGACGCGTCCCTCTTTCGGCATCCAGCCCTACCTCCCTGGATGACGCGCCAGTCCATGTGACCGCTGCAGCCTGTGCTTGGCCTGTGATTGGCTGCAGCCGTCACTTAGACTGAAACGTCATCCTGGGAGGCCGGACTGGAGACAGAAGCAGGGAGTTCTCGGTAAGTATGAACTTATATTTTTTTACAGGTTGCTGTATATTGTGATCGGTAGTCACTGTCCCGGGTGCAGAAACAGTTACTGCCGATCGCTTAACTCTTTCAGCACCCTGGACAGTGACTATTTACAGACGTCTCCTAGCAACGCTCCCGTCATTACGGGAGCCCCATTGACTTCCTCAGTCTGGCTGTAGACCTAGAAATACATAGGTCCAGCCAGAATGAAGAAATGTCATGGCAAAAAAGCAAGACGCATCCGCAGCACACATGACATGTGCATGACAGCTGCGGACTTCATTGCGGAACTTAGAATCTCCATTGAAGTCAATGGAGAAATTCCGCCATGAGTCCGCCACTGCTCCGCAACAGACAGAGCATGCTGCGGACACCAAATTCCGCTCCGCAGCCTATGCTCCGCAGCGGAATGTTACGCATCGTCTAAACGAACACTTCTAAATAGAAGTGGAAGTCAATGCAGAAACGGCTCCGCTGCGGATTAACGCTGCGGAGTGTCCGCAGCGGAATTTAAGTGAAATTCCGCCACGTGTGAACCCAGCCTAATACTGCTCCCTATATACAGGAATATAACTACTATAATACTGCTCCCTATATACAAGAATATAACTACTATAATACTGCCCCTATATACAAGAATATAACTACTATAATACTGCTCCTATATACAAGAATATAACTACTATAATATTGCCTCTATATACAAGAATATAACTACTATAATAGTGTCCCTATATACAAGAATATAACTACTATAATACTGCCTCCTATATACAGGAATATAACTACTATAATACTGCTCCCTATATACAAGAATATAACTACTATAATACTGCCCCTATATACAAGAATATAACTACTATAATACTGCTCCTATATACAGGAATATAACTACTATAATACTGCCCCTATATACAAGAATATAACTACTATAATACTGCCCCCTATATACAAGAATATAACTACCATAATACTACTCCTATATACAATAGAACTACTATAATACTGCCCCTATATACAATAATATAACTACTATAATACTGCCCCTATATACACAATAATATAACTTCTATAATACTGCCCCTTATATACAAGAATATAACTACCATAATACTGCCCCTATATACAAGAATATAACTACTATAATACTGCCCCTATATACAAGAATATAACTACTATAATACTGCCCCTATATACAAGAATATAACTACTATAATACTGCCCCTATATACAAGAATATAACTACTATAATACTGACCCTATATACAAGAATATAACTACTATAATACTGCCCCCTATATACAAGAATATAACTACCATAATACTGCCCCTATATACAAGAATATAACTACCATAATACTGCCCCTATATACAAGAATATAACTACTATAATACTGCCCCTATATACAAGAATATAACTACTATAATACTGCCCCTATATACAAGAATATAACTACTAGAATACTGCCCACTATATACAAGAATATAACTACCATAATACTGCCCCTATATACAATATAACTACTATAATACTGCTCCTATATACAAGAATATAACTACTATAATACTGCTCCCTATATACAAGAATATAACTACTATAATACTGCCCCTATATACAAGAATATAACTACTATAATACTGCCCACTATATACAAGAATATAACTACTATAATACTGCTCCTATATACAAGAATATAACTACTATAATACAAGAATATAACTACTATAATACTGCCCCTATATACAAGAATATAACTACTATAATACTGCCCCTATATACAAGAATATAACTACTATAATACTGCCCCTATATACAAGAATATAACTACCATAATACTGCCCCCTATATACAAGAATATAACTACCATAATACTGCCCCTATATACAATATAACTACTATAATACTGCTCCTATATACAAGAATATAACTACTATAATACTGCTCCCTATATACAAGAATATAACTACTATAATACTGCTCCCTATATACAAGAATATAACTACTATAATACTGCCCCTTTATACAAGAATATAACTACTATAATACTGCACACTATATACAAGAATATAACTACTATACTACTGCTCCCTATATAGAAGAATATAACTACTATAATACTGCCGCTATATACAAGAATATAACTACTATAATACTGCACACTATATACAAGAATATAACTACTATAATACTGCCCTATATACAAGAATATAACTACTATAATACTGCCCCTATATACAAGAATATAACTACTATAATACTGCCCCTATATACAAGAATATAACTACCATAATACTGCCCACTATATACAAGAGTATAACTACTATAATACTGCTCTTATATACAAGAATATAACTACTATAATACTGCCCCTATATACAAGAATATAACTACTATAATACTGCCCCCTATATACAAGAATATAACTACTATAATACTACCCCCTATATACAAGAATATAACTACTATAATACTGCCCCTATATACAAGAATATAACTACTATAATACTGCACACTATATACAAGAATATAACTACTATACTACTGCTCCCTATATAGAAGAATATAACTACTATAATACTGCCGCTATATACAAGAATATAACTACTATAATACTGCACACTATATACAAGAATATAACTACTATAATACTGCCCTATATACAAGAATATAACTACTATAATACTGCCCCCTATATACAAGACTATAACTACTATAATACTGCTCCTATATACAGGAATATAACTACTATAATACTGCCCCCTATATACAAGAATATAACTACTATAATACTGCGCCTATATACAAGAATATAACTACTATAATACTGCCCCCTATATACAAGAATATAACTACTATAACACTGCCCCCTATATACAAGAATATAACGAATATAATACTGCCCCCTATATACAAGAATATAACTACTATAATACTGCCCCCAATATACAAGAATATAACGACTATAATACTGCCCCCTATATACAAGAATATAACTACTATAATACTGCTCCTATATACAAGAATATAACTACTATAATACTGCCCCCTATATACAAGAGTATAACTACTATAATACTGCCCCCTATATACAAGAATATAACTACTATAATACTGCCTCTATATACAAGAATATAACTACTATAATACTGCCCCCTATATACAAGAGTATAACTACTATAATACTGCCCCCTATATACAAGAATATAACTACTATAATACTGCTCCTATATACAAGAATATAACTACTATAATACTGCTCCTATATACAAGAATATAACTACTATAATACTGCCCCCTATATACAAGAATATAACTACTATAATACTGCCCCCTATATACAAGTATATAACTACTACAAATACTGCCCTCTATATACAAAAATATATGCGCAGAAATCCAAGCACTTCCACGCCTTGTCATACTATCTATAAGGTTAATGGTTGTCTGAGGAATGTTATGCCACCACTTGGGCATGCAAATCATTGTAAAGGGAGCTGCCAGCAGACAATCTAGATGAGGTCCCAGATGTGATCAACGGGAGAGAAGTCCGGAGACGCTGCAGGCCATGGTACCACGTTTAGACCACGCAGGCTGCTCACAGTAGCACGAGTAACATGCGGCCTGGAGTTGTCCTGTTGAAAAACGGTTTGTGGGACACTTTGGAGAAGTGGCCGTACCACTGGTTCCATGACTAAGTCAATGTAATGCCGAGCTGTTATTGTACCTGAGATGAAGACTAGAGGGCTCCGGCTACCATTCATTATGCCACTCCCCGCCATAACTCCAGGAGCAGGACCGGTATGATGTTACCTTCTGAAGAGGATAGACCTCCATTGCCGTCTTGCTATGCACCATGATAGCCTCTTAGAGCGGCGGCGTGTGGTTAGTAGAACACCTGTAGCTGGACGTCCACTCGTAGCCCAGTGTCGTGGAAACGCCTTCTGATGGTTTGTGTAGACACTGGTTGCCGCCCTAGGCTTGGGATGTGACGTTCAATTTCACCTGCAGTGCAGGATGGATCACTAGTTGCCATTCTTCCAATCAGACGATCTGTCTGTGCAGAGGTTCACGCCACGCATCTCTTGTTGTCGATCTGCCGGGAGTGGTAAACCAAGATCTCTCCGATCAAGGATTCTGTCCTCAGTTTGCGACAAGTGGCAATAACTGGCGGCATCACACAATAATCCCGCACCACGCAACCCGATATTTCAGGTTTCTAAAAAGCGTTGCTTTCAATCTGGTTTTTATCACGTCACTATTGGGGTCTGATTTTGGTTGGATAGAATAGTATACATGGGTTTGGGGTCACCCACTGTTCCCGGCAACTCAGTGATTGGCTAGTGACCCTGGGTAAGGGAATTTTATATAACAGAGTAGACAGGATTCACCGGATAGGTCCATGGTGAGAAATAGATGTATCCCCTCTACTGAGTATTTTAGTAAACAAGCAATACCCCCGCCCTAGTGGACAGAAATATGATACAGCATATATTAGGAAATGTGAGCAAGGTGACTGTGGAGATCCCATTTAATCCAGTCAATCACCATCAAATCTATAGGTGTCTCCTCCCGGCTCATAACCACCCAAAATTGATGAAGACCCTGCTCCTCCATACCCCAAGCTATCTGGTCAACACAGAGGACAAGGTGGCCGTAGTCAGACATGTTGGTGAGTAATGCGGTGACACCTGTGATGTCATCGGTATAATGACAATTGCTCCTTCTTGAACCTCTTCATCCCTGCCGAATAATGGATGGAGCTCTTGGGTTGGACACTGTTTGTTATATATATTCCTCCGATAGGACAATATGGCTCAGAGCTTGGTTCCTCTTGGTCACCTCTGATGTTCTGTAGCCGTCAACCATGATGTCATCAACCATGACGTCCTGAAAGAGCTGGACTTATATGGTCTCAGCCGAGGTAAGTGGTGGAGTAATGAGGGGTGTTTATAATAAGAGGGGGTGGAGGTGGGTATATAGGTTGTCCCCTCCTCTGTCCCTGTATAACCAGTGCTGTGGTGGATATGTCAGGCCCATAACGCACCAAAAAATTTATTTGCTCGAATTACAAACCTGTAGAGACGCGGTTGATCCAATGACAGTGCTGGGACAACTCATTGTCTTGGGTCGCTCTACCTAGAAGATCTTGGTCAGGTCAAGACGGCAGCAGAACATCTTCACCACGTTGAGAAGCTCATAGCCGGCGTATGAGGACATCATACAACCCCGAACACCCACGATAAAAATTAAAAAAAGCCATCTCCGACCAATCACTTCGCATAGACTTGTTCATCTTTCTTTTCAAGTCTGGCCCCACTGCACTGCGAGAACTTCTCGTGGAACATCAGAAAAACCAACGAAAGAGCCGTCTCCATCCCGGCCACCACATGGTTTTATATCGGCACTGCCAACAAATAAATCACGCGAGTCAGGGATGAACCGCTGAGGACAGAGACATCAAGGTAAGCGACATCTTTAGACTAGGGGCTTCTAGTCTTCTCTCCGTGTTCACCACATAGAACAGACACAAGTTTCCTCATCTCCATCTTGTCTGAAGCTTCTCCTTGTTTATCCAGAAGAAGCGAATCATCCGTGAAGTGTCTCATACAAATCTTCATAAAATATCCAGTCCCTAAAACGCCTGTTCCGTCACTCCTCCATCCGAGAAACCCTTCACCTTGTCCCGTGTCCATCATGATGATCTCATACTTGTCATTTATGACACAGGAGGTGAAGTCCCTTTAAAACCCCTTAATGACCAAGCTATTATTTTACGTTTTCCATCGTCTCATTCAAAGCGCTATAACTTTATTATTTTTGCGTCGACATAGCTGTATGAGGTCTTGTTGTTTTTTTTTATAGCACCGTATCTTCCCATTAGTCGTTGATCTTCTTGAGGTGATAATAAGTAGCGTTTCTTCTTGTGCCCACAGGTTGTAGTTCACGTCCCCACGTACCATCCAATAGGAGTGAACATCATTATCAGCGGTCAAGACCCGAACATCAATAATAACATGTGAGGGGGCAGAGCTAGCAGTCTGGCTTGTGGCCGAGCCCCAGGACTACATCGAGGAAGGTGCGGCCGGTGGAGTCCAGCGATGCCAGTTATCAGTCAACATCAGTGGGAGTCCTGGACCCTAAGAGCGAATCATGGAGGTGATGGGGACCAAGGACTGAGCTGGCAAAAAAAGACTGTACGGGAGCGTGCGGACGGCACAGCCAGCGTGCCGGAGCGTATGGACTGCACAGCCAGCGTGCCGGAGCGTATGGACTGCACAGCCAGCGTGCCGGAGCGTATGGACTGCACAGCCAGCGTGCCGGAGCGTATGGACTGCACAGCCAGCGTGCCGGAGCGTATGGACTGCACAGCCAGCGTGCCGGAGCGTATGGACTGCACAGCCAGCGTGCCGGAGCGTATGGACTGCACAGCCAGCGTGCCGGAGCGTATGGACTGCACAGCCAGCGTGCCGGAGCGTATGGACTGCACAGCCAGCGTGCGGGCAGCACGGTGGCGCAGTTTGGGGAATATCCACGTCATCAGATCATAGAGACCGTGTCAAATATACAGATGTGAGGACACGTCACCTGGACTTGCTGTCTTTTTCTTTATTTGTGCATGGAGAGCTGGAGCGTTGTTGGGAGGGGGGAGCTCTACAAACTGGGACTGGCTAATAATAGTTCCCACTTCTTTCATGTTCAATACTAAAGAAAATGTTAAGAGTATTGTTACAGGAGAATATTGTTCCCATCCAGACACTCTGTCTTATGACCACATAAAATATACCTGGTAAATAGATATAGTATATACTGATATTATTCAGTGGTGTTCCCCCTTTGAGGTGGCAATATGCTCAGAAGCCATTTGGTCATAGATTCTTATCTACTGCCTTATTAGCATTACAATGGACCTCAGTGCAGGAAGGAGCCATTGTAAACTGGATGTAGAGACAGCTGAGTATACTGGGAATAGATTTACCTATACTGTACAGATGCACATTGGAAGGTGTATGGGTGGTCATAAGGCGGAGTCAATGGAATGGGTGGGTTCAACCCAGGGATAGGAACATATAGGTCATGGGAAGCTCTTGGTGCCGGCTCTTTCCTGCCAGCCCTGGACGCTCAGCACTTAACATCAGGAGCAAGCTAAGTTCTATTATATGTGTGCTTTCTGTGTATGTATATAAGTATAATTATATTACAGCAGACTTTATATGTGTACATAGAGATATGCTAGGAATCTTATGTGGATTATAGATGAGTAGATATATATATGCTGTTTATGCATGAGTCTCTATATGTACATGTACTAATGGTCAGGCGCTGTATGTGGCTTTGGTTATAGTGGTAGTACCAGGAGACCGTATAAGGTTGGGACCTGGATTTATATTATATATACATACACATTACTAGTCACATGTGCAAAGTGTCCAGGGAAGGTAGGAACAGAGGCAGCTGTGTGTGGTTGTGTTGTCTATGTAATGTATTGTATCTTCATGTAGTGTATATTGGTTTGTCACGTCTATGTTATGAGTAAAGTATGTTTATATATTTAAGTATCTGCGAGGGTTGTATGTTACTCCTGTGGTGTGTGAAGGACTGGAGTGTGTGCAAATTGTGAACAATACAAAGTAAGCGGACTGTATGAGAAACAGAGGTAACGGACTAGGAACGGAGAAAAGGGAGATAATGCAGATAGTCTTTAGCCCCCTTTAACAAGTATCATGTGAACAGGATTGTTCCTGGAATTACAGCTCAGATTCATCAATGTAAATAAAGTGGAGCTGCAATACCGGACACAACCCATAGACAGGTGTGGCGCTGTTTTGTTTTTTTAATTTTGCATGTGAAGCCACAACCAGCCAGGAATTCAGATAAATGGTTGGCTCAAGTCCACTACAACAGGAGCCGCTCTTACACATCCGCTCTCCATTCAGGACCCCCTCTATGACGTCGTGTCCCAATAGGACACACTGATAGGGAGGTCTTCACGAGCGTCTTAGAAAATAAATCGATTCTAACGGACACCTGAATCCCTATATAAGACTTTTATGGGGAACGGTTCCTATTTAAAACGATGAAGATATGGGGACCACAGATGTTCTCAGGAGACAAAGTCCAATGCAACGAAGTTCCGAGTTATCCAGCAACAGACGTAGACGATGACGTCACCCATAGTCATCCGGCAGCCGACGCCAGGACCCCGGCTCTATACCATGACGTGCGTAGAATAGAAGACAACATCTCAGTCCCCAATGATGGATTCTTATTGGAAGGAGCCAACTACTGAGGTCTCCAGTGTGATTGTCTTCTGACCCCACTGTCCGGCACCAAGAGTGGTCCCATCCCAACCATCCATAACAATGCCCTAGCGGCCGCATATGACGGCTTGACCTCACATGTCAGGATACGTAAGGTGGCGGCACCAGGGACAGTTCCTCGTGGCGCGCACCTCACACATGACTCAGCGGGCAGCCGCTAAGCTTCTCCTTAGTCCTCCAGGATGTCAGCAAACATCTTGCGCCTCTTGTTCTCCGCCTGCTGGTGCTCCTCCCAGTCTTTCCGCCGGTTCACGAAGTGACTGAGAGCGAAGTTACGGGCGATGTGGTGGCCAATGGGGTCGTTCTGGAGCTCACGGAGTCTTTCGACTGTTAATAAGAAGGGAAATATAATTGTATGGTGGACACATGAATGGTCGTCACAGCTGCTCGTCCATATATTATATTCTCTGACACTTATTTCAATCACCTTGACCTTTCAAAAACAAGGAAATACTCAGTTTGGCCAAAACGGGGTTAATGGTACAAGGTCCTGCTGTGCTCAGATTCTACAATTCAGTCCCCAAAATGTTGAACTTGGGGATTGTGACAGAGGGGGGGGGGGGGGGGGGGGGAGGGAGACGACGACAATGATACCTATCTATATGTGCACATAAGTCGTACTGTCTCTTTAAGAATGCTGAATCAGACTGTAATTAGTCTCATGTCCTTCCAGGGTATATAGAAGCCTTCCCCAGTATATAGACGTATTGTTACCTAGCTTCTGAGCCACCTCCTCTTTCACTCCCATGCTGGACGCCTTCCATACACGGTCCAGCACGCGGCTGCCATACTTGTTACACGCCAACTCCATGCAGTGACCCTGGGGAGGAAAAATGGAAGTATCGTCTATTATAGATAAGACTCACCCGGACATTAAAGGATGTGACATTTTGAGTCTCAGCTCAAGGTGGAAATATTTTGGTTTGAGGCCATAGAAGTGGCCAGAATAGAACAAAGCCGACAAGTGCGGACCCGGCCTGATGTCCCAACATTGTAACCTGAGGGATGACCCCGAGGCGACCTCCCCTACAGCCTTACCCTTAACTTCCGAAGAACTTTTTTCCTCTGTTTTTCCGTGATGGTGGCGCTGTTGAGCAGGGCGTCAAATACGTGGCTCCCGGCCTGGCTGCAAGCTACAGTATGGAGGTCCACTTCTGTCATATTCCCCAAGCTGTACAGAACTGGGGAAGGATCTTGAAAATGGAGGAGGTGCTGAAGTAATATAGAGCCATGGTAGTTAACAGACTGCAGCTTAATGTCCGGGTGATCCTGAACATGGGAGGGAAAGGACATACATATATAAGCAACATGAACTTCTTCTATTCTAAATTAATTCCCTATAGGACCCATATGTACAAAAATATATAGACTATAATACTGCTCCTATATACAAGAACATAACTACTATAATACTGCCCCTATATACAGGAATATAACTACTATAATACTGCCCCCTATATACAAGAATATAACTACTATAATACTGCCCCCTATATACAAGAATATAACTACTATAATACTGCCTCCTATATACAAGAATATAACTACTATAATACTGCTCCTGTATACAAGAATATAACTACTATAATACTGCCCCCTATATACAAGAATATAACTACTATAATACTGCCCCCTATATACAAGAATATAACTACTATAATACTGCTCCTGTATACAAGAATATAACTACTATAATACTGCCCCCTATATACAAGAATATAACTACTATAATACTGATCCTATATACAAGAATATAACTACTATAATACTACCCCTATATACAAGAATATAACTACTATAATACTACCCCTATATACAAGAATATAACTACTATAATACTACCCCTATATACAAGAATATAACTACTATAATACTACCTCCTATATACAAGAATATAACTACTATAATACTGCCCCTATATACAGGAATATAACTACTATAATACTGCCCCTATATACAAGAATATAACTACTATAATACTGCTCCTATATACAAGAATATAAGTACTATAATACTGCTCCTATATACAAGAATATAACTACTATAATACTGCCCCTATATACAGGAATATAACTACTATAATACTGCTCCTATATACAAGAATATAACTACTATAATACTGCCCCCTTATATACAAGAATATAACTACTATAATACTGCCCCTATATACAGGAATATAACTACTATAATACTGCCACTATATACAAGAATATAACTACTATAATACTGCCTCTATATACAAGAATATACTACTATAACACTACTCCTATATACAAGAATATAACTACTATAATACTGCCCCCTATGTACAAGAATATAACTACTATAATACTGCCCCCTATATACAAGAATATAACTACTATAATACTGCCCCCTATATACAAGAATATAACTACTATAATACTGCCCCTATATACAAGAATATAACTACTATAATACTGCCCCTATATACAAGAATATAACTACTATAATACTGCCCCTATATACAAGAATATAACTACTATAATACTGGCCACTATATACAAGAATATAACTACTATAATACTGCCCCTATATACAAGAATATAACTACTATAATACTGGCCACTATATACAAGAATATAACTACTATAATACTGCCCCCTATATACAAGAATATAACTACTATAATACTGCTCCCTATATACAAGAATATAACTTCTATAATACTGCTCCTATATACAAGAATATAACTACTATAATACTGCTCCTATATACAAGAATACAACTACTATAATACTGCCCCCCTATATACAAGAATACAACTACTATAATACTGCCCCCTATATACAAGAATATAACTACTATAATACTGTCCCTATATACAAGAATATAACTACTATAATACTGCCCCCTATATACAAGAATATAACTACTATAATACTGTCCGCTATATACAAGAATATAACTACTATAATACTGTCCGCTATATACAAGAATATAACTACTATAATACTGCCCCTATATACAGAATAGAAACTACTATAATACTGCTCCTATATACAAGAATATAACTACTATAATACTGCTCCTATATACAAGAATATAACTACTATAATACTGCCCCCTATATACAAGAATATAACTAATATAATACTGCCCCTATATACAAGAATATAACTACTATAATACTGCTCCTATATACAAGAATATGACTACTATAATACTGCCTCCTATATACAAGAATATCACTACTATAATACTGCCCCTATATACAAGAATATAACTACTATAATACTGCCCCCTATATACAAGAATATAACTACTATAATACTGGCCACTATATACAAGAATATAACTACTATAATACTGGCCACTATATACAAGAATATAACTACTATAATACTACTCCTATATACAAGAATATAACTACTATAATACTGCCACCTATATACAAGAATATAACTACTATAATACTGCCACCTATATACAAGAATATAACTAATATAATACTGCTCCCTATATACAAAATATAACTACTATAATACTGCCCCCTATATACAAAAATATAACTACTATAATACTGCCCCCTATGTACAAGAATATATCTACTATAATACTGCTCCTATATACAAGAATATAACTACTATAATACTGCTCCTATATACAAGAACATAACTACTATAATACTGCTCCTATATACAAGAATATAACTACTATAATACTGCTCCTATATACAAGAATATAACTACTATAATACTGCCCCCTATATACAAGAATATAACTACTATAATACTGCCCCCCATATACAAGAATATAACTACTATAATGCTGCCCCCTATATACAAGAATATAACTACTATAATACTGCCCCCTATATACAAGAATATAACTACTATAATACTGCTCCTATATACAAGAATACAACTACTATAATACTGCTCCTATATACAAGAACATAACTACTATAAGACTGCTCCTATATACAAGAATATAACTACTATAATACTGCTCCTATATACAAGAATATAACTACTATAATGCTGCCCCCTATATACAAGAATATAACTACTATAATACTGCTCCTATATACAAGAATATAACTACTATAATACTGCCCCCTATATACAAGAATATAACTACTATAATACTGCCTCCTATATACAAGAATATAACTACTATAAGGGGCTTCTGCTGTGGACATTCATTTACACTGATCTGGCATGCAATATATTGGTTGGTATGGCTTCTGGGACTTATTATGACTTTAGGTGATTCTCTGGTTTCTATACCTACATATTCACACTGACTACTCAGTGTTGGCTACTTAGCTTTTTTTGTATGTCATTTTTGACCAGGGTCTATACTTTACTGTTAAGTCTTTGCATATCTTTCTGGAGATACAGCTCCAGGCTTCTGCTATATATTCATTTGAGTATACACATTTATGGCATGACTGACAGTATGATTCTTGTTTGGCATTTTTTGATTTATTGTATATATGCCATTTGTCAATAAATCCCATGTTGTCCACTGTGCATATTTTAATTGTTTGTGGTTTTTAGGTCTTGATGGCCAAAATGTTCTTGTATTTATTGTAATAAAGGATTATATATTTTTGCAAATTCTTTGGTTGTACTGGGTTTTATATTTTACCCTTAGGGGTGCATATATCTGTCCTCACATACAGTTATAGGTATTTATTACTTGTTTTCCTTGATATGTGTGGACGTTTACCATAACGTTTATTGTTAGGTCTGGTTCTTTATAGGTATTTATTACTATAATACTGCCCCCTATATACAAGAATATAACTACTATAATACTGCCCCTATATACAAGACTATAACTACTATAATACTGCCCCTATATACAAGAATATAACTACTATAATACTGCCCCTATATACAAGAATATAACTACTATAATACTGCCCCCTATATACAAGAATATAACTACTATAATACTGCCCCTATATACAAGAATATAACTACTATAATGCTGCCCCCTATATACAAGAATATAACTACTATAATACTGCCCCTATATACAAGAATATAACTACTATAATACTGCCCCCAATATACAAGAATATAACGACTATAATACTGCCACCTATATACAAGAATATAACTACTATAATACTGCTCCTATATACAAGAATATAACTACTATAATACTGCCCCCTATATACAAGAATATAACTACTATAATACTGCCTCCTATATACAAGAATATAACTACTATAATACTGCCTCCTATATACAAGAATATAACTACTATAATACTGCTCCTATATACAAGAATATAACTACTAAAACACTGCCCCTATATACAAGAATATAACTACTATAATACTGCCCCTATATACAAGAATATAACTACTATAATACTGCCCCCTATATACAAGAATATAACTACTATAATACTGCCCCTATATACAAGAATATAACTACTATAATACTGCCTCCTATATACAAGAATATAACTACTATAATACTGCCTCCTATATACAAGAATATAACTACTATAATACTGCTCCTATATACAAGAATATAACTACTATAACACTGCCCCTATATACAAGAATATAACTACTATAATACTGCCTCCTATATACAAGAATATAACTACTATAATACTGCCTCCTATACACAAGAATGTAACTACTATAATACTGCACCTTATATACAAGAATATAACTACTATAATACTGCACCTTATATACAAGAATATAACTACTATAATACTGCCCCCTATATACAAGACTATAACTACTATAATACTGCCCCTATATACAAGAATATAACTACTGTAATACTGCCTCCTATATACAAGAATATAACTACTGTAATACTGCCCTCTATATACAAGAATATAACTACTGTAATACTGCCTCCTATATACAAGAATAGAACTACTATAATACTGCTCCTATATACAAGAATATAACTACTATAATACTGCTCCCTATATACAAGAACAAAACTACTATAATACTGCCCCCTATATACAAGAATATAACTACTATAATACTGCCCCCTATATACAAGAATATAACTACTATAATACTGCTCCTATATACAAGAATATAACTACTATAATACTGCCTCCTATATACAAGAATATAACTACTATAATACTGCTCCTATATACAAGAATATAACTACTATAATACTGCTCCTATATGCAAGAATAGAACTACTATAATACTGCCCCCTATATACAAGAATATAACTACTATAATACTGCTCCTATATACAAGAATATAACTACTATAATACTGCCCCCTATATACAAGAATATAACTACTATAATACTGCCTCCTATATACAAGAATATAACTACTATAATACTGCCTCCTATATACAAGAATATAACTACTATAATACTGCTCCTATATACAAGAATATAACTACTATAACACTGCCCCTATATACAAGAATATAACTACTATAATACTGCCCCTATATACAAGAATATAACTACTATAATACTGCCCCCTATATACAAGAATATAACTACTATAATACTGCCCCTATATACAAGAATATAACTACTATAATACTGCCCCCTATATACAAGAATATAACTACTATAACACTGCCCCCTATATACAAGAATATAACTACTATAACACTGCCCCCTATATACAAGAATATAACTACTATAACACTGCTCTTATATACAAGAATATAACTACTATAATACTGCCCCTATATACAAGAATATAACTACTATAATACTACTCCTTTATACAAGAATATAACTACTATAATACTGCTCCTATATACAAGAATATAACTACTATAATACTGCCCCCTATATACAAGAATATAACCACTATAATACTGCCCCTATATACAAGAATATAACTACTATAATGCTGCCCCTATATACAAGAATATAACTACTATAATACTGCCCCTATATACAAGAATATAACTACTATAATACTGCTCCTATATACAAGAATATAACTACTATAATACTGCTCCTATATACAAGAATATAACTACTATAATACTGCCCCCTATATACAAGAATACAACTACTATAATACTGCCCCTTATATACAAGAATATAACTACTATAATACTGCCCCCTATATACAAGAATATAACTACTATAATACTGTCCGCTATATACAAGAATATAACTACTATAATACTGCCCCTATATACAAGAATATAACTACTATAATACTGTCCGCTATATACAAGAATATAACTACTATAATACTGCCCCTATATACAAGAATAGAAACTACTATAATACTGCTCCTATATACAAGAATATAACTACTATAATACTGCTCCTATATACAAGAATATAACTACTATAATACTGCCCCCTATATACAAGAATATAACTACTATAATACTGCCCCTATATACAAGAATATAACTACTATAATACTGCTCCTATATACAAGAATATAACTACTAGAATACTGCCCCCTATATACAAGAATATATCTACTATAACACTGCCCCCTATATACAAGAATATAACTACTATAACACTGCCCCCTATATACAAGAATATAACTACTATAATACTGCTCCCTATATACAAGAATATAACTACTATAATACTGTTCCCTATATACAAGCATATAACTACTATAATACTGCCCCCTATATACAAGAATATAACTACTATAACACTGCCCCTATATACAAGAATATAACTACTATAACACTGCCCCTATATACAAGAATATAACTACTATAATACTGCCCCTATATACAAGAATATAACTACTATACTACTGCCTCTATATACAAGAATATACTACTATAATACTACCCCTATATACAGGAATATAACTACTATAATACTGCCTCCTGTATACAAGAATATAACTACTATAATACTGCCCCCTATATACAAGAATATAACTACTATAATACTGCCTCCTGTATACAAGAATATAACTACTATAATACTGCTCCTATATACAAGAATATAACTACTGTAATACTGCCCCCTATATACAAGAATATAACTACTATAATACTGCCCCCTATATACAAGAATATAACTACTATAATACTGCTCCTATATACAAGAATATAACTACTATAATACTACTCCTATATACAAGAATATAACTACTATAATACTGCCCCTATATACAAGAATATAACTACTATAATACTGTCCCTATATACAAGAATATAACTACTATAATACTGCCCCCTATATACAAGAATATAACTACTATAATACTGCCCCTATATACAGGAATATAACTACTATAATACTGCCCCCTATATACAAGAATATAACTACTATAATACTGCCCCTATATACAAGAATATAACTACTATAATACTGTCCCTATATACAAGAATATAACTACTATAATACTGCCCCCTATATACAAGAATATAACTACTATAATACTGCCCCTATATACAAGAATATAACTACTATAATACTGCCCCCTATATACAAGAATATAACTACTATAATACTGCCCCTATATACAAGAATATAACTACTATAATACTGCTCCCTATATACAAGAATATAACTACTATAATACTGCTCCTATATACAAGAATATAACTACTATAATACTCAATGTAGAAAAAAAAGGGGTAGCCAGGTTAGAGAGGGGTCAGACTATATTGGTGGGGGGAGAAACAGAATGTGGGGAGAGGACTAGACAACAAGATAAGGAGATCCTTTCGTTACAAAACATCAGTGTAAATAAAAAGGACCGATTAATGTCAAATCACATTTCTGATAATAAAAGTGAAAAACTGACAGGCAAGTTAAAGTGTATGTTCACAAATGCCAGAAGTCTAGCAAGCAAAATGGGGGAGCTGGAGGCCTTGATACTGGAAGAAAATATAGATATAGTTGGTGTTGCTGAAACATGGCTGGACTCTTCACATGACTGGGCTGTAAATCTACAGGGTTTTACACTTTTTCGTAAAGACAGGACAAATAGGAAAGGTGGTGGTGTATGTCTGTATGTGAGAAGTGATATGAAGGCGAGTGTGAAAGAGACAATAGTGGGTCAAGACTGTGAGGAGGTTGAAACCTTGTGGGTGGAACTAGAAAGGGAGGTAAACACTGAAAAAATTACTTTTGGTGTAATCTATAGACCCCCCAATATAACTGAGGAGATGGAAGGTCAGATATATAAACAGATGGAGCGGGCTGCACACGGGTACTGTAGTGATAATGGGAGATTTTAATTTCCGGGATATTAATTGGTGTCATGGTTCGGCTTCAACTGCAAAGGGGAGACATTTCCTCAACCTATTGCAGGAAAATTTTATGGGCCAGTTTGTGGAAGACCCGACTAGAGGTGAAGCTCTGTTGGATCTGGTCATTTCTAATAATGCAGAGCTTGTTGGGAACGTCAATGTTCGTGAAAACCTCGGTAACAGTGATCACAATATAGTTACATTTTACCTATACTGTAAAAAACAAACGCAGGCTGGGAGGGCAAAAACATTTAATTTTAAGAAGGCCAATTTCCCCAGGATGAGGGCTGCAATTCAGGATATAGACTGGGAAGAACTAATGTCAAATAATGGAACAAATGATAAATGGGAGATTTTCAAATCTACTTTGAGTTATTATAGTGCAAAATTTATTCTACAGGTAATAAGTATAAACGACTCAAATTAAACCCCACATGGCTTACACCTTCTGTGAAAGGGGCAATACATGACAAAAAAAGGGCATTTAAAAAATACAAATCTGAGGGTACATCTGCAGCCTTTGTAAAATATAAAGAGCTTAATAAAATCTGTAAAAATGTAATAAAATTAGCAAAAATACAAAATGAAAGGCAGGTGGCCAAGGATAGTAAAACAAATCCTAAAAAATTCTTCAAGCATATAAATGCAAAAAAGCCAAGGTCTGAACATGTAGGACCCCTAGATAATGGTAATGGGGAGTTGATCACAGGGGATCAAAAGAAGGCAGAGTTACTAAATGGGTTCTTTAGCTCTGTATATACAACAGAAGAAAGAGCAGCTGATGTAGCCGCTGCCAGTGCTGTTAATATATCAGTTGATATACTGAATTGGATGAATGTAGAGATGGTCCAAGCTAAATTAAATAAAATAAATGTGCACAAGGCCCCGGGACCAGATGGGTTACACCCTAGAGTTCTTAAAGAGCTTAGTTCAGTTATTTCTGTCCCCCTTTTCATAATATTCAGAGAATCTCTAGTGACTGGTATAGTGCCAAGGGACTGGCGCAGGGCAAATGTGGTGCCTATTTTCAAAAAGGGCTCTAGGTCTTCCCCGGGTAATTATAGACCAGTAAGCTTAACATCCATCGTGGGGAAAATGTTTGAGGGGCTATTGAGGGACTATATACAGGATTATGTGACAATAAATAGCATTATAAGTGACAGCCAGCACGGTTTTACTAAGGACAGAAGTTGTCAAACTAACCTAATCTGTTTTTATGAAGAGGTGAGCAGAAGTCTAGACAGAGGGGCCGCTGTGGATTTAGTGTTTTTGGACTTTGCAAAGGCATTTGACACTGTCCCCCATAGACGCCTAATGGGTAAATTAAGGACTATAGGTTTAGAAAATATAGTTTGTAATTGGATTGAGAATTGGCTCAAGGACCGTATCCAGAGGGTTGTGGTCAATGATTCCTTCTCTGAATGGTCCCCGGTTATAAGTGGTGTACCCCAGGGTTCAGTGCTGGGACCCCTATTATTCAACTTATTTATTAATGATATAGAGGAAGGGATTAATAGCACTATTTCTATTTTTGCAGATGACACCAAGCTATGTAATATAGTTCAGACTATGGAAGATGTTCATGAATTACAGGCAGATTTAAACAAACTAAGTGTTTGGGCGTCCACTTGGCAAATGAAGTTTAATGTAGATAAATGTAAAGTTATGCATCTTGGTACCAACAACCTGCATGCATCATATGTCCTAGGGGGCGCTACACTGGCGGATTCACTTGTTGAGAAGGATCTGGGTGTACTTGTAAATCATAAACTCAATAACAGCATGCAGTGTCAATCAGCTGCTTCAAAGGCCAGCAGGATATTGTCGTGTATTAAAAGAGGCATGGACTCGCGGGACAGGGATGTAATAATGCCACTTTACAAAGCATTAGTGAGGCCTCATCTAGAATATGCAGTTCAGTTCTGGGCTCCAGTTCATAGAAAGGATGCCCTGGAGTTGGAAAAAATACAAAGAAGAGCAACGAAGCTAATAAGGGGCATGGAGAATTTAAGTTATGAGGAAAGATTGAAAGAATTAAACCTATTTAGCCTTGAAAAAAGACGACTAAGGGGGGACATGATTAACTTATATAAATATATTAATGGCACATACAAAAAATATGGTGAAATCCTGTTCCTTGTAAAACCCCCTCAAAAAACAAGGGGGCACTCCCTCCGTCTGGAGAAAAAAAGGTTCAAGCTGCAGAGGCGACAAGGCTTCTTTACAGTGAGAACTGTGAATTTATGGAATAGTCACCGCAGGAGCCGTCACAGCAGGGACAGTAGATGGCTTTAAAAAAGGGTTAGATAATTTCCTAGAACAAAAAAATATTAGCTCCTATGTGTAGAAATTTTTCCTTCCCTTTTCCCTTCCCTTGGTTGAACTTGATGGACATGTGTCTTTTTTCAGCCGTACTAACTATGTAACTATGTTACTATGTAACTATGTAACTGCCCCCTATATACAAGAGTATAACTACTATAATACTGCTCCTATATACAAGAATATAACTACTATAATACTGCTCCTATATACAAGAATATAACTACTATAATACTGCCCCCTATATACAAGAATATAACGACTATAATACTGCCCCCTATATGCAAGAATATAACTACTATAATACTGCTCTCTATATACAAGAATATAACTGCTATAATACTGCCCCCTATATACAAGAATATAACTACTATAATACTGCTCCCTATATACAAGAATATAACTACTATAATACTGCTCCTATATACAAGAATATAACTACTATAATACTGCCCCCTATATACAAGAATATAACTACTATAATACTGCCCCCTATATACAAGAATATAACTACTATAATACTGCCCCTTGTATACAAGAATATAACTACTATAATACTGCCCCTATATACAAGAATATAACTACTATTATACTGCCCCTATATACAAGAATATAACTACTATAATGCTGCCCCCTATATACAAGAATATAACTACTATAATACTGCATCCTATATACAAGAATATAACTACTATAATACTGCTCCTATATACAGGAATATAACTACTATAATACTGCCCCCTATATACAAGAATATAACTACTATAATACTGCCCCCTATGTATGAGAATATAACTACTATAATACTGCCCCCTATATACAAGAATATAACTACTATATACTGCCCCCTATATACAAGAATATAACTACTATAATACTGCTCCTATATACAAGAATATAACTACTATAATACTGCCCCCTATATACAAGAATATAACTACTATAATACTGCCTCCTATATACAAGAATATAACTACTATAATACTGCCCCTATATACAAGAATATAACTACTATAATACTGCCCCCTATATACAAGAATATAACTACTATAATACTGCCCCCTATGTATAAGAATATGAGTGAACAGGCAGTCAGTTGTTATTACTTGATGCTCGGATGGCTCCTCCTCTCCCTCGATCTTGTAGTACGTCTCGTAGGTCAGTAAGGACAGGATGAGCGGCACTCCGGTGACTCGGCGGGAGGTCGGGGCGCAGCAGTGGAAGGCCTGAGGAGTGGAGAACAGCTGCTTAGCACTGGAAGACACGAAAGGACAAGGACGGAGACTTGTTTCGGGGGCTCCTACCTCCATGAGATGGGTGACCAGCTCCGTCTGGTGACTCTCCAGTCTTTTACAAGCCTCCGCCAGGGTGGTGATGATTCCCATGTGACCTTTAGCCAGAACGTCCTCCATTGCCGGTGACAGCTCCTCAAACAGCGCGGAGAACTGAGGAGACAAATAACATTACCAGCCACTGCCAAGTTCTGTTCATCCAGTGCTTCCTGGTTCATGAACGGAATGCCAGAACTACAGTGAAGACTGACACAGGAAAGGAATAGATAGAGCTCTACATAATACAGATATATACGTCATTCAGCGTCTCCGTAAAGCGCGGTAGCAACCAAACTGGACAACGTAATGGCTGCCGCGAGCGGTTGTCACCAAGTATCCGCGATAATGAAGACATCGCTGATTAGCATAGTTGAAGGAAGGGGGTGGGGCAACACTAACCAGCTTCTTGGTCCGCATGGCGCGGATAAGTCTCTGCACCGTGTAGTTGGCGATGGGATGAGCCGCCAGCGCCTGGAGCTGGCCTTTAAAGTGGGATTTAAAGAGACGGCGTAGTTGTTTCTTCCCCGAAACCTCTAGAATCTTCTCCAACAGGCGACTGCTAGTCTCATCCTTCAGGAAGACCAAGAGGGCGCTGAAAAAACGGAAAAGAAAAAAAAAAAAGTAAAAAGAACTGCGCAAGGGATAAAGAGGTAAGTGGGTGCAGTGTTGGGAACCAGCAGGGGGCGCCATTTGACCTACTGAAGATAAGCCCCTCCCCCAGCTCTTACCTGCCATCGCCGGAGACGGTCCTGGAGGACAGGTAACTCATGACATCATCGCAGAGAGCGGCGCACGTGGACGGCGACTTCCTCTGTAGAACCTGTAGAGCCGTCTGCATCCCCAGGCTGGCCAGTTTATGGGTGGCAAAGACTGGTGAGGGGACAGAGCGAGGGTGAGAGGCGTCTCAGGGGGTAACGGGTTAATCAGGGCGGATTAGAACTCACCTCCGACGTGACCCGTGAATAATCCGCTCATCTCCTGTAACTGCTGCAAGAAACTGGGCGGAACCTCAAACTCCGACGTCACTGCCATAAAGTGAGAAAAATGGGGGCTTAAAGGGCAGCTCTACTTATACTCTAGTCACAACCAAAGCTGCATTTATAAGCTTTAGGTTTTTTTGTTAGCTCCCATACTACACGTGAGCATGAAACCTGAAAGCTGGGGGGGGGGGGGGGGTGGGGTTATAAGTGTCAGCCAAGTAAATTCTTATTGCAGCTCTGGATGTGACTAGAGTACAATGTAACTTAAAATAAGGCTCTATGCAAATGATGCTTAATTGTTGTATAATAAAAAGTTCTGCAACCTTCTTTGTGCTTCAATTCCACAGCATTTTCAATATCTCTGCTTGCTGATAGTGAATTTGTACTTTTTTTTTTTTTATGGTCGGGGCAGAATACCTGTACAGATCTAATACTTCTCACAGCGGAGGGTTTGCTTTAATTGTATCCAGTCTAGACAATCCTCCGAGTTAAAAACATCAGCAGCCGAAATTTGTCTCTGAGCTGAATGTTTGTTACAATGCATCAGTGCAGGTGTAGTGTTGGGAACCAGCAGGGGGCGCCATTTGACCTACTGAAGAGGAGCCTGGAAGTATTGACCTGGAGTCCACACGGCTCAGCTCGCAGGGAATTGCTGGAGTGGCTACAACTGTAACAAGACCTCAGCTGTGGCCGGTCTAGGTCAGGACATGTTTTCAGTCTCTAAATGGAAACCATTATTATTTCTATTCAATGACTGCAAGCAGAGCTCTTGTAATTGGTAAATAAAATAAGAAAAAGTACATTAGAAAGTTGCAGAACTCTTCATGGATTCCAACATGTCCGATCCTTCGTTCCAGCGGGAGCTAGTAGAGCCTGGCAGCAATTTAATCCCCTCTCCCTACTAATGACACACTCATCTGAGTCTACACCTCTAGCTGTCGGCCCTCCCATATTTCGGGTGTACGGGCAGCTTTATTTGAGAGTGCAGCTCAGGATCGCCCCCTAGTGACAAGATCAGAGAACTGAATGCAGCATGTAGGGAAGGAGGAGGGAGGGCGACGTTTACCTGTTAACCCCTGACCTCCCTTCTTGGAGGCTTCTTGGTTGAGGACGGTTCCACTCAGCACTTGGAGCAGCGTCCGTACGATGAAGCTTCCGTGGGTGTTCTGGTTGTAGGGCAGGAAATGTTCCTTCACTTCCCTGCAGAGACTGAGCAGCAGATCCTCCAGGCTGCTGCAGGGATCACCCCCATCATCATCATCATCCTCCTCTGTAGTCTTCTGGTCCTGAAGCCGCTTGTACTGGAGGAGAGCGGTCTGTACCACGTGAGCGCCGCTGCGATGCCAACATACGCTCTGCCAGCTGTTACTGAGGACATCCAGAACTTGGCACAGCTGGGTCGACGCTGCAACAGAGAACAGTTTCTGCAGGACGACGCTCCCCGACATGTCCGTGGCCAGAGCCAGCTCGTTCCCCTTCACCTCATTGAAGACGTTCCGGACAAAGAGAGCTGCGGGGGCACAGAGATGTCAGACACCCCCAGGAACTCATACACAATAGTACAGTCCAATACAAACCAGGTACCACCTGCCCTCAAACCAAGGGGGGATCTCATGTTATATTAATAAAGCTTAATCATTGTGTGACTAAATGTTATGAAACCTTTTACCATATTTTGTGTTTGTTTTTCCACCATTTTCAAGATCTCTGCTTGCTGACAGTGAATAGGAGCAAAAACTTTTCACAGCTGAGGGGTTGTTACAATCTTCTATGACCGATGTCAGCAAACTTCAGCTGTTGTGAAACTACATCTCCCAGCATGCCCTGACAGACCAAGGTTTTATTTTTTTCAGGGCATGCTGGGAATTGTACTTTTGTAACAGCTGAAGTGCCGAAGGTTGCGGGACCCCCGCTCTAGGAGCTAAACACATCAGCAGTGCAAATCTCAATCCTGTCCTGATAGTTCGTTACAATGTATCAGTGCAGTTACAATGTATCAGTCTGGAGTCCGGGATGTTCATCTCACAGAGGATTGTCTACACTAGGCTGCAAGAAGTAATAGGTCGGTACAGTTTTTCAGGCTCTGGATGTAAGGAAGAATGTGAAAGCAAGCAGAGATGTTGGAAATGAAACCAGTGCAGGAGAAATGTCACCCAGCAAAACCAACTATTTTCCAGGGCGTCAGACCTGCTACAATCATCTGATCGCCACGACTCCAAACTTAAAGGGGTAGTCTATGATCGCCCTCCTTTAAATCTGCCATTCACTGACAGCAAGGTTGCTGTGGTCTGGATCTTGGTGGAGGCGGGTGTAGCAGGACCCCCTGTAGTTTCTTACCCCGGTCATCATCTGACTTGAAGTCTTGCTGCAGAGTTTCTCCCACTCTTCGGAAATATCCCACCGACTTGGGGTCGAGGCGCGGGAGGTCATGTGGACCTCTCTGGCCCGGGTCAGTAGTGGGCTTCTTGGCGGCGTCCTTGGGGTCCTTCTTCTGTCTTTTGGGTGGCGCTTCCTCCTGAGAAGGTGGCGGCCGGCTCCTCTCGCCCCGTTGGGGTCTTTTCTTTCCAGTAAGTTTCTTTTGATCCGTTCCCATCGTCTTCTCTTTTTAGGTTTCCTAGAAAATAAAGGTTAATCCGTGAAGACGGGCGGCGTCACAAACATTCAAGAAAAACTACAACTCCCATCTGGAGTGACAGGATACAGCTGTAGTAGTTCCCCACGCAGGGGATGTTGAGGGTCGTATCCTGAAGCTCTGGGCCCCCTCAGGCACGGTCTGCTACCTGCGCACCCCCTATAGCTGTGCCTGATGGGTGGAGTAGTATTGCAGCGGTCGTGGGTTATACCACTTTATATTCATTTAATACAGGACTGGCACTGCCCACCCCATAACCGCCCGTGACCACATATTATACCAACATATGCTGGAAAACAGGGGGTGTCCTAGGTGATCACTGACCCCAGGCTGCGCCCCCCGTACTTCTCCCAGTAATGACCCCAATATATCATTATATGGCCGGGTGAATATATTACAGTGCACCGTCCCGTATAACGGCTGCTCTGCTGTAATAAACGGGATGTCCCGTACACCGCGCCCCGGGTCACACATAAAATCTCCCACCTCTCTATCCGGAAACGTCCACATGTGCTCCCGGCGCCGGGCGATGACGTCACCGCGCAGCGCCGTAGATTCTTTCTGCGCGGAGTGATGACGTGTCATCAGCGGCGGCCGCGGCTCAACCCTGGCTACGAGTGATGACGTCATGATGCGCTGTGATAAAACGTCTCAGGCTGCTTCTTCCTGGATTATAATCCCGCCTGTCTGTGTGACCCGTGTTTTGCTGATAGATTATGTTGTAAATAAAATGATATTTGGTTTCTTCGTTATTATTACTAGTGACCAGTGCAGCTACCATCAGACCTGCCTACTGAAATACAGCATTTAAAGGGATTGTCCACACTAGGCGGTATTACACCGCTCTGTTTTGTAGGGTCGCTATTGAGATGTACGAGCCCTCCCGTTTCATACGAAACATCAAAAAAAATTTAAAAAAATGGTGGCATATTCTATTGCACTCCGTATATAGAGGTGCAAGTATTTCTCCGTACTGTCCGGCAGTGAACGTAGGCCACGCCGCACCATACGAGGAACCTGTACGCTTCTGTGCCCTGCCATGTGCATGAGCCCGTGTGGGCGGAGCATGACACAGGATACTCCGCCCTCCACCTGCAATAATATATTCCTTTTATGTGGACTGTTCTTATAATGAAGGTACGGGATATCTCAGATATGACCCCATTAACATGTATTAATATATTTAATTTTTTACCCTCATGAGGCAAAAAATAGAGCACGGATCCCAAATACACGAACACGGCCGACTCTGCACTGTGTGAACAAGGCCTTAGGGTGCAGTCGCACGCGACCTGATTGCCTTGTATTAAATAGAATCTTTTCGAGGCCCGATTCACGTCACGGTTGCGCCCTGTGTTTAGCGTGTACATTTGGAAAGCACCCGCCGTAGAGCGTCCACTTGGGCTCCGTCAGGCTGGTGTAAGTCGGTATACCGTTTCTTTTTGGGAGCATGGAATAATGTAGTAGACCAGGTGGTTACATCCTGAGGGATCCCGCCAAAAAACAAAACCCACCTATACCACACGGTATACAATTTGTAACACGGGAGCCTATGTGAACGCGTCTGGCAGAGACATACAGTAACCATAGACGTCAGGGAGCTTCCCGGGAAGAGCCTCAGGTAGCTCTCAGCTCGGGGGAACCCCTGACATCACTGTTCTCACATGTATAGATGAACATTAACATCAGGGGGACCCTCTGACTGGCGACTCGGGGCTCTTAAAGCTTCTACCGGCACGGTCTATATATGGACAGAGACGTCAGGGACTTACCAGTTCCAGGGCAGAGCGCTACCAAAACTGCAGCACCTGAAATCACTGTACGTATATAGACAGTGACGTCAGCAGCTTCCCCGGGCACAGCGCTGAGTAGCACTCTGCCCAGGGAGCTCAGGCGATGTTGCCCACGGTTCGCCTATACAGTGGGGTTCGTCACTACCTACCGTTGGAGGTTCTAGATCAGGACTCCTCCCAACGTACACCTCCGATAGAAGAAAACAAGGCGATGTGAACCAGGCCGGAGTTGCAGAATATATTACAGAGTCGAATAGACCTGGGACCACACCAGGGGCGGACATACCGCATGTGCAGCCGGTGCAGCTGCACAAGGGCCCCGCGTGGGAAGGGGGCCCGTTCAGTGGCGTAACTACCACAGTAGCAGCCGTAGCAGCTGCTACGGGGCCCGCGGCATGGGGGGGCCCGTGTCGCCCTGACAGGCACATTACATTTTATGTACCAGGCCTGGCGGCACGGGCCCCCTCATGCCTAGTAGCATCACAACACTAGGCATGAGGGGAGGGAGGGGGCGGGGGCCCGGTGATAGCCGCCACACTGCACTACCAATCGGGAGGGAGGGGGCGGGTGCCCGGGCCCGGTGATAGCCGCTACACTGCACTGCCAATCTGGCACAGATGAATAGGACAGGACGGCGATGCTGGTGGTAGGAGGAGCGCTCAGGCAGGGGAGAGGACAGGGGGCGGTGCGACGTAAGACTTCGGGCGGCTGGACAGTACAGTCAGGACTGCCGGAGAACTCATAGGATGAGCGGAGGACAGACACAGGACGAGTGGAGGACGTGCAGACTGCAGAGGACAGGTAGATGAAGTTAAAAAGTTCATGTCAGAAGGGAGAAGTTTTTATGTAGAAAAATCTGCCTCATAATTCCTTCCGGAATTTTGAGGCATATTTTGACCTGCCGGTAGAACACTTCCCGCGTTTTTCATTGCGTTTTTTTGTGGCGTTTTTCGGCCATCGGGCCGTGGGCAGGGAAACGCAGCAAAAAACGCATTTTCTGCCTGCCATTGTTGTCAATGGGAAGTCAGAGACAGAAACGCCCGAAGAAAGGGCATTGCGCTTCTTTTTCCCGCATGCGGTTTTTACTGCTCGCAGGAAAAATTTCATGGATTTCAATGGGAGGCACTTTCTGACGTTTTTCGCGAAAAAAACCTCAGTGTGAACTCCCCCTAACACAGGGGCGTAACTACTGCTATAGCAGCCGTAGCGGCTGCTACGGGGCCGCGGCATGAGGGGGCCCGCGTCACCTGCCGGCACGGGCCCCCACCTTGGCCGGAATCTCCGCTAGCTGCCGCTATGGCTGCTACAGCGCGATGCCACGGAACACTACGGCAGAGCAGGGAGTATCTCCCCGCTCTGCCATTAAACATAAGACATGTATCCCCTATCCACAGGATAGGGGATACGTGTGTGATCGCT
Source organism: Rhinoderma darwinii (assembly GCF_050947455.1). Taxonomy (NCBI): domain Eukaryota; kingdom Metazoa; phylum Chordata; class Amphibia; order Anura; family Rhinodermatidae; genus Rhinoderma; species Rhinoderma darwinii. The sequence continues at coordinate 3,929,204 of NC_134698.1, read as the reverse complement.
GGCATTGATAGGGAGAACGGGGGACCGAAAGTCCCCTGAAGTTCTCCATCACAAACCTCGGACTTCCGGGGTCTGTGTCGGCAGCTCCGTAGAAATGAATGGAGCGCCGGTCACACTTGAGCTGCGCAGACACCGGAAGTCAGAGGTGAGTGATGGAGAACTTCGGGGGACTTTCGGTCCCCCGCTCTCCCTATCAATGCCAGCGATCACACATGTATCCCCTATCCTGTGGATAGGGGATACATGTCTTTTGTCTTTTCACACTGTAGGTCGCATTTTTTTGAGTGATTGGGGGTGTATGGCGTTCCCTACAGGGGGGGGGCTGTATAGCGTTCCCTACAGGGGGGGGCTGTAAGGCGTTCCCTACAGGGGGGGCTGTATAGCGTTCCCTACAGGGGGGGCTGTATAGCGTTCCCTACAGGGGGGTCTGTATGGCGTTCCCTAAAGGGGGGTCTGTATGGCGTTCCCTACAGGGGGGGGCTGTATGACTTTCCCTACAGACCCCCCCTGTAGGGAACGCCATACAGAACCCCTGTAGATAACGCCATACAGACCCCACTGTAGATAACGCCATAAAGTCCCCCCTGTAGATAACACCATACAGCCCCCTGTAGATAACGCCATACAGCCCCCCTGTAGATAACGCCATACAGCCCCCTCTGTAGATAGCGCCATACAGTCCCCCCTGTAGATAGCGCCATACAGTCCCCCCTGTAGATAGCGCCATACAGTCCCCCCTGTAGATAGCGCCATACAGTCCCCCCTGTAGATAGCGCCATACAGTCCCCCCTGTAGATAGCGCCATACAGTCCCCCCTGTAGATAGCGCCATACAGACCCCCCTGTAGATAGCGCCATACAGACCCCTCTGTAGATAGCGCCATACAGTCCCCCCTGTAGATAACGCCATACAGCCCCCTCTGTAGATATCTTGAGATTCAGTCCTGCTTGATAGGTAACAGTGCAGTAAGCTAAGCATGATAAGATCATCTAAATTATTGCATCTCAGTTGCATGAGTGCTTTGTGTTATATTCAATGATTCAATTTAACCTAAGTCTCTAAATGTGGGCAAAGAAAATAAAAAAACTATACTCACCTCCTCCCTCGCCTCCGTTCACCCGCCGCAGCCCCCATCCTCCTGTCTCGGTCTGTGTTACAAGTGTACAAGGCTGCACTGGTGACGCGCTGCCGATGGCACGTGACCGCTGCTGCCAATAACTCCTCATTGGTGTGCTGCTGAGGACAGTAGTTCCACAGCAAATCGCTGTTGAGGGCATTGATTGGCTGCAGCGGTCATGTGCCATCGACCGCGCGTCACCACAGCAGCTTTGTAAACACAGAAAGGGATAGGGGCTGCGGAGGGGGAACGGAGGCGCCGGAGGAGGTGAGTATAGGTTTTTCATTTTCTTTGCCCACATTTAGGGACTTAGTTTAGATAAGAATTTAACCCGGAAAAAAATGTGTTACTTGTGTTCTAAACTGGTAATAAAATGTACAATATAAATCTTCCTTCATAATTTTTATTAGTAAGGTTTATTTTTATATGCATATATATGTTTAGGTAACTTTGTCGGTATTGGGGGGGGGGCGGGGGGGCCCTGGCACATTATCTGCACAGGGGCCTTTTGCAGTCTGTGTCCGCCACTGGACCACACCCCAATATGCGGCGGACTCTCCACACAGAAAATCCGGTCGGTCCACGGGTGAGAGGCTTCAGGAGGATGTTACGCACGAACAGTCTACCAGCGGCAGGAGATGCTACGAGCGATCTGTCCACTTCATACAGTGCGAGTGCAATCCAGAGCGTCTGGCCCCCAGTTGTTCCTCGTCACTTAAAGGGACAGTTCATTATTAAAAAGGATATAAGCTTAAAAGGGGTTTTCCCACAGGATAGGGGATACATGTATGATCTCTTGGACCCCCATCGATGAGAAGGAGAAACCGAAAGTCCCCCGAAGTGAAGCATGAGGATAGAGCGCTGGTACTCATGCTCGGCCAGCACTCTATTTCTACGGAGCTGCCGGAGACAGCGGTCCTGGAAGTCCCATAGAAATGAATGGAGCGCTGGTCGGGCATGTGCACCAGATTTAGTGTTGGAGAACTTCGGGGGACTTTCGGTCCCTCGTTCTCCTTATCACTGGGGGTCCTAGCGGTTGCACTCCTACCGATCATACATGTATCCCCTATCCTTTAATGGCTACCTGGCCTTGCTGTACCCCATGTGCAGGGTATCTGAGGACAGTAGAGCACGTACATAGTGCAGGAGGGTGAAAGGGAACAAATACAAAAGACCCCTTTATTCTGTGGCTTCAAAGACAATTCCCAGTAGACTTATGGGGTCGCCCGGTCCGCAGCCAGTCACTTCCCAGGAAAGTCAATGGTTGGTTTCGAAACGTTTGCTGAGGTTTGGCCAGCCAGGTGTGTATATATATATATATATACACACACACACACACACACACACAAAAACACACACACACTATAGTGGAGAGAAGACACCACACCCTTACATGGTCATGTGATGTACACACAGGTGCTGGGATAGTTACATGGTCATGTGATGGACACACAGGTGCTGGGATCGTTACCTGGTCATGTGATGGACACACAGGCGCTGGGATAGTTACCTGGTCATGTGATGGACACACAGGCACTGGGATCGTTACATGGTCATGTGATGGACACACAGGTGCTGGGATCGTTACCTGGTCATGTGATGGACACACAGGTGCTGGGATCGTTACCTGGTCATGTGATGGACACACAGGTGCTGGGATAGTTACATGGTCATGTGATGGACACACAGGTGCTGGGATCGTTACATTGTCATGCGATGGATACACAGGTGCTGGGATAGTTACATGGTCATGTGATGGACACACAGGTGCTGGGATCGTTACCTGGTCATGTGATGGACACACAGGCGCTGGGATAGTTACCTGGTCATGTGATGGACACACAGGCGCTGGGATCGTTACCTGGTCATGTGATGGACACACAGGTGCTGGGATCGTTACCTGGTCATGTGATGGACACACAGGTGCTGGGATCGTTACCTGGTCATGTGATGGACACACAGGTGCTGGGATCGTTACCTGGTCATGTGATGGACACACAGGTGCTGGGATCGTTACATGGTCATGTGACGGGCACACAGGTGCTGGGATCGTTACATGGTCATGTGACGGACACAGGCGCTGGGATCGTTACATGGTCATGTGATGCACAGGCGCTGGGATCGTTACATGGTCATGTGATGGACACACAGGTGCTGGGATCGTTACATGGTCATGTGATGGATACACAGGTGCTGGGATAGTTACCTGGTCATGTGATGGACACACAGGTGTTGGGATAGTTACCTGGTCATGTGATGGACACACAGGTGCTGGGATAGTTACCTGGTCATGTGATGGACACACAGGCGCTGGGATCGTTACATGGTCGTGATGGACACACAGGTGCTGGGATCGTTACATGGTCATGTGATGGGCACACAGGTGCTGGGATCGTTACATGGTCATGTGACGGACACAGGCGCTGGGATCGTTACATGGTCATGTGATGGACACACAGGTGCTGGGATCGTTACATGGTCATGTGATAGACACACAGGTGCTGGGATCGTTACATGGTCATGTGATGGACACACAGGTGCTGGGATCGTTACATGGTCATGTGATGGAGACACAGGTGCTGGGATCGTTACATAGTCATGTGACGGACACAGGCGCTGGGATCGTTACCTGGTCATGTGATGGACACACAGGCGCTGGGATCGTTACATGGTCATGTGATGGACACACAGGCGCTGGGATCGTTACATGGTCATGTGATGGACACACAGGCGCTGGGATCGTTACATGGTCATGTGATGGACACACAGGCGCTGGGATCGTTACATGGTCATGTGATGGGTACACAGGCGCTGGGATCGTTACATGGTCATGTGATGGGTACACAGGCGCTGGGATCATTCCAGTATGTTTATCAGAGTGGTGTCTTCCAACGATCCCAGCACCTGGGTCTCCATCACATGACAATGAACAGATTTATCCACTGGAAGTAAACAATGACTGTTCCTACTGAATGACAACAAGCAGAGATCTTGAAAAGTGTAAGGCATTACAGGAAGTATATTGGAGAATTGTAGGACTTCAATCATACAAAAAAAACATTGATTTGCTGAAACGAAACATCCCCTTTAAGCTTTTTTCCACATGGTTCTAGCCTCTGAGACCTCAGCCATTTAGCAGTCAGGAGGAGGTCATGTGACAAAACCTGCGCCCATTCGCCAACAAAAACACCCGCACAGCGTATTGAATATGAATACATTTATTTACAATAAAATATTTTTTTTTCAATATTTACAGCAAAATAAAAAGATGGAAAAGGTACAAAGCGGTATTGACAGGCAGCGGGAGGCGGGCGCAGAAGGATCCTGGTGAGGAGAACAGATCTGGAGTTTATAAGAGGTCGGCAGTGGTGATCAGGATTATATAGATCAGAGGATCGGGCGCTGTGACCACATGCAGATAAGGGGGGGGTTCAGGTGACCAGAGGCGTGGATGCGTCGGCTTGAACGCTGACGGGGGCAGCTGTGTACGGCACGGGGGAGGGGTCAGCAGGAAGGACAAGGCTCGCACTGTTCTCACCCCTAAGCCCGGCGGAGTTACTGCCATATAAGATCTCCTAGTGACATTCCCAGATTTATATGCACAAGTGTCAGCAGCTGACTGAGCAGTGCGGGGTTAATGGGTGCGATACCAAACCCCACCCCCCCTCCTCCCAAATCAGCTGTCATGGCCCAAGACCAGCAATGCTGCTGAAAGGTGGCGCCCCCCCATAGGGCAGGTTGGACATGGCTTTCTAATCAGCCCATTCTACCTGTAATACTGCGGAGGTGGGGCCCAAAGTAGCGGTGAGCCCAATGCGTCCCAGCTTTTTAGGCAACCCCCCCCCCCCCTATTCCCTTAAAAAAAAAAAAGGTCCAACATGTAAACCAGCACCTGTCGTGACCTGACTAAAGGAATCTTCTTATACGAGGAAGGAGGGGGTTGGAAATCTCCTTCATTTATGATTTACCCCTTAATGGGGCTCAGCGCTCAAGTACATCCAGTCATTCAAGTCATTATAATTGGGCCCAGACGATAGATACCATAAGGGGGGGGGGCACCTGTTGCAAGAAAATTCAAATCAGAAAAGGCCGAGCTTCAGCAAAACCCAAATACCTAGGAACAGCAAGACTATGTGGAGGGAGGACCAGACCGGTCCGACTTTCCAAAACGGGGATGAGAATAAGGAAAAACAAAAACCGACCGATCCCGTTTGCATCTCTTTACCTGCTTATAAAGTCTCCTTGTGTTAAAAAAAACAAAAAAAAAAAACAAAAAAAAATAAAATAACAGCGGACGACAAGTTTGTGGTGTAATCACATGCTGGATTATTGCTACAAGTCACTGCAGGCCGGGCTGTGCCCACCGCTCTAAGGTGCCATCCAAAAAGGCATCTGATTGGCCCGCTGCTGGGCGGCGGCGGGATACTGGTATCCTACATTCCACCTTTGAGAGAAGGAACCTGAATTCTTGTGCCCTCCGTGTTCCTCCTCCTCGTCGGATGAGTCTCCGGCGTACGCTACCAGGCCGAAGGTTTTGTCCGTCCTTAACTTTTTGGTGGGGGTGTCTGAAAGACAAGAGCAGAACAAGAGCCGGGGGGGGGGGGGGGGGGGCGTATATGGGGGTTGAGACGAGAAAAGGAGACACGGGAGGGAACAAGAGACAAAATACCCGCGTCCGTTAATTCATGAGAAATAAACACATTAGTCGGAAACCAGGCGGATCACGCGTCCGGTCAGCCACAGCGCAGGCGCACGGTCCACGGTCATAGAAGAGAAAAGGGAGAAGAGAGAAAAAAAAAAAAAGAAGACACAAAAAAAAATACAAAAATATGCAGTTAGCGATGACAGTGGAAACACGGCACCAAGATGTCCCCCACCCTCTGTGTAATGGTGGCAGGGGCGGCATTATATACACGGGACCGGCTCGAGTCATAGGAGACGACACCAGAGCCAGGGAGAATGCTGATCAGGAAACGGGGGGCAGGGGGCGGTGCTGCCCACCAGACAGAGAGCTGCCCGGGCTCACGACACTCACCATCTGCACCGTCAATGCTCCACGTGTTCCCGCGCTCCTCTGGGCTCCTCTGCGTTGACACTGGCAAACCTGGCGGGGGCATCAGATGCCTGCAGGGGGGGGGGGGGGGGATTATATTCACGAGATATAAGGGGCAGCAACAGGAGAAGAACGGCAGAACAGCGAAATATAATCCCCATGGAACGTCTAATATTCCTTATAGGGGCTTCACCACTGAGAGGGGATAGAAGCAGCGAGCCGCAATGTAGATGATATTTATATCTCTACCCTGACACCCAATTATATACCTCCCACCGTGACATCACCACCGCTATAATACAACACACCAGTGACGGCCTGTCCGCTGTCTATCATCATGTCCTCCAGTGACTGTCTGTCCGCTGTCTCTATCATCATGTCCTCCAGTGACTGTCTGTCCCGTCTCACGTCCTCTGTATCTTTATCTTTCTAATACTGAGCTCCTTGTGTTGCCACCATCCACTAACCTCCCTAATCCTGATGTCTCATCTCAGCGTGCGGCTCTGCTAGAACTCCCGGGCAGCCGCCCACTGTCTTAAGGTAATGCTCAACTCAGATCTTTCATTTACTCCTCACATTCACCGCAAAAACATCTCCAGAATCAGAGTATGACCGGGAATATGACGGAGCTCAGCTGCTGTCCCCCCCTCCCCCCCGCGGCTCAGCTGCTGTCCCCCCCCCTCCCCCCGCGGCTCAGCTGCTGTCCCCCCCCCCGGCTCTCAGCATTGTCCCTTTAAGCCTCCTGGTTCTCACCTGTCCCTCTCTCGGTCCTTGCAGGAGGCGGTGTCTGGTTTAGCAGCCGGAGTGTCCACCTTGTTCTGGCCTGGGAAGCCTGTACCTAAATTAGTCATATGAATGGGTCCATGCTATGAGCAGAAAAATACACAGTGGCATTATTAGCAGTTCTACCGGTGCTTTGTCATCTCCTGCTCCTCATTTATCAGCCTACTGAACTTCATCGCATGGGGGGGGGGGGGGGGGGGCGGCCATCAGATCCCGCACTGCGGTGCATTAACGAGGGGTGCAGACCCACTCCAAAATAACTACCCCAGGGCTACAATAACTACATCAACGGCTCCTCAATGTACCCACAGTATGATACTATCCAGCAACTTTCCAAGTACCCCAGTAGGGCATTTGGATATGATGGAGAGGTCCCCTGCTTAGGTCCCACCTCTACGAGCCAAAGTCATAAGCATCAGTGGCTCCCCGAATGTGAACGACTGCCGAATAACACTATATTGCCCCTGTAGGGAAACCGTATGGGTGGCCACAACTCCCCCAGCGAGATCAGGCGATCGCCCAGGACCCGTGATCAGGCGATCGCCCAGGACCCGTGATCAGGCGATCGCCCAGGACCCGTGATCAGCCGATCGCCCAGGACCCGTGATCAGCCGATCGCCCAGGACCCGTGATCAGCCGATCGCCCAGGACCCGTGATCAGCCGATCGCCCAGGACCCGTGATCAGCCGATCGCCCAGGACCCGTGATCAGGCGATCGCCCAGGACCCGTGATCAGGCGATCAGCTGATCGCTAGGCCGGCTTTATTCTAATGGCTTGTCATAATGACAACCCCAGAAATTTTGGGGCCAAGTTTAGAGTGAAGATCATGCTCCATGACCTACTCATAAGGGGCTGAGCTGTGGGAGAACACATTCATATGGAGGTGTTAAAGCACCTGGTAGCCCAGCAGGCCGGAGTCTTGTTCTTCAGGCAGCTCCTCTTTAAATCTCCTTTTCTGGCCTTGAGGGGGCAAGCTTAATGCCAGCTGAGATGTGCCGGTTGGTTTACCAGGTGAAGCATACGGACCAGCCATTGGAACCTGACGAACAGGGGAAAAAAAAACAAACATGTGGAGAGGCTATAAATGAATTGGGAATACCCCTTTAAGTAATGCAATTTAAAGGGTAATCCTATAAGAGGTCGCCTGATCCTAGTCACTTACTGGAATAGTGGTCACCGGAGGCTGCACTTGTGGGACTGGATAACGTGTTGGTACAGGGGGCACAGGAGCGGGCATGGTGGACACCATAGCAGGTACTGGAGGCAGCGGGTTGCTCATTGGTGAAGGAACCACATACGGCACTTGCACTGGTTGCTGAGGTGGTAAAGGCGGCACTACGGGAAATCCAGTCTGGTAGCCGTTTGTTGCATAGTACGGCGGCTGCATGGCTACAGTGCTCATTGGCAGCGGCTGGGCATACCCTGGAAGAAAAAGTATTGCAGTCTTAGACTAAAATCTATACAACACCAACGAGCCTGCACTTAAGTGTCGATCAGCCAATGACTACAGGAGCCGACAGCGCTGCCTTATGTCTGCCAGACTTTACACTTCCATGGGGGAGGGGGGCACAACAAGCAGAGATCTTGAAAACCAAAGAATCGAAACAAAGGCCCACGTTTATTAAAACTGGAGGATTGTTGACGTGAATTGCGCCAAATTTATTAGAAAGGTTCACGTCAAATTGTAACGGTCCTCGAGTCAGTAAAGGAAATCTACGTGAGCGATCAGCAGGTGTAGAAGTGCTTTATTTTCTGGCTTTAGGAAGAAGAAATGTATAAAAAAAAGAGCAAACCACGCCCATATCCAGCAAGCCACGCCCATATCCAGCAAGCCACGCCCATATCCAGCAAACAGGTCCATATCCAGCAAACAGGTCCATATCCAGCAAGCCACGCCCATATCCAGCAAACCAGGCCCATATCCAGCAAACCACGCCCACTTTTCGAAACTGCCTGTACAGCGGCGCTCCTGGCCACGCGACCCATGCAGGGGACGGAGCGTTAAATCTGCGTTGCAGTCCCTTCATTTTCAGGTTTGGTGGCGAACCCAAAAGTCCGACCCCCCTGTATCGTAACGAGATGGCATATCCAGCGACATTTGATGGGATCCCCGGGCCCTCCCCCCACCTGTGATACAGCAGAGTCGGGTTTCCTGCGGACAGGATTACATACCCGGCAGAGGAGCCGCTGAGCTGATCTGATTGGCGAACCTCGAATACTCTGCGTGAACCTGCGGGACAAAAGAAATCTCAACGATTGTAACCTGAAGCTCTACAAATCTCCACTAGTCTTGTATTTTTATATCTCACCGTTTCCAAGATCTCTGCTTGCTGCCATTGAACGGGAACAATGCATTGTGAGGCCCGCCCAGTACAGGCATCAGAGCGCTCTGGCGGAAAACCATGCACTTGAGTGACCACTACATGAACCAGGACAGGTATCCGGCCTCTGGCAACAACTCTCGAAAGTCCCAATTCAATAACGGCAAGCAGAGATCTTGGAAACAGTGAATGGAAATGGAAAAATCCTGCCGCCGGGACGCTATATGTAGAATGGAGCAGTCAGCCATTACTCCGCCTGGCAGCACGGCTGCTCTCTGACCATACGTTTCCTATAGGAGGGCGGTATCAGCAGAGACTCACTTCATAGGCTCTGCTTTCTTAACCCTCCATGACCAGGCATACAGTGAACGGAGGCCACGTGCGGCGGCGTCTTGCGGTAAGAGTTCCGGACACTTACCGTCTGGAGGAGATTCTCACACAGCTTCTTGGCGGACGCCAGGCCGTCAGGCTTCGGGTGGCTGTGGCGAGAAAGTGGAAAAAAATCTTTACACTCAAGATCTATACAATCCTTAGCAATACGGGCCTCACTGAAGACAGACCTGATGTAGATATACATGGGCTCGAAGGCTTCCCGGCCAGAAGCGGGCTCAATGCAGCCCGAGCCCTTCCCCCGGAGGAACACTTTTGCTCCGGTTTCCATCTGGATGTGCAGAAGGTAAGAACATCCCGGCCCCTCCACCTTCTCCTTCACATTGAAAGTGACCACGGCGTGCTCCAGCCCCACAAACAGCTTGTCCTGGACGTAATGCATCTGCCAGGGGAGAGAGAGAGACGTGTCCTCAGACCTAAGGGGTTAACACGGGGGTCATTACATCATGCGGTCTGGCATTGAGGCCGTGAACCAATAGGATGCCTCAAACCGGGGTATATGTCAGAAGTCCTGGGCTTGAGGCATCCTATTGGTCCACAGCCTCCTCAATGCCCGTCCCGTTCAATTCTTTGCTTACGCCTCAATGTGCGCCCCATTTTATTCGTGTTCACGAAGTTCCTCAGGGCTCGTGCGCTGCCCATCCCAAAAATTGAGTGTCCCTGGAAAACCCCTTTAAAAGGTTAATTCAATGACGTCCATACTCCTTTATAGGACATACAAATGGGAGCGGTCGTCAGACTAACCCTTTCAGTGTTGGATCGCTCAAAAGAAGGGCAGAGACAGGACTACAAGGCCGTAGTGGAACTATGGGGGAGGGGGTATCGATCAAAACTAGCTCAAGATAAAACACCAATCAGCATCCGGCTCTCATTTCCAGAGGTCCTTTTGTGGAAGAAATGCAGAGACCTGATTGGTCGCTAGTGCTTTTCTCCTTTGCACCAGTTTTGGTAAATTTATCGCATTGGCCATAAGACATACCCCGGACTGGAACGGAGGCTTGGGAGGTGCCACGGGCGTGACGGGTGTCATGAGGGCTGGTTGGTGATACACCGTCACGGTGGCGCCGTTGAAGGTCGGGCTGGAACCAGTGGCCGCTTTGACGACTCCATTGGTAATGATTTCTTTGATTCGATTCACTGCGCCTATAAGACAGACCATATATCATTTTATACGAGCGCTGTACCCCCTCCCCCACCGCACAATCCCAGTCTCCCCATTAAAGATGGGGGTTGTTCATTTGAAATACACAACTTACGGTCCACGAGCTCCCGCGTCTGGCCCTGGACGTGCAGGTAGAGCGGTCGATCTCTGCCAAAATGAGAAGAGCAGAGGGTGAAATACTCTCCCAGTGATCACGCCAACCTACCGCCCAACGGGCAGCAGCATCTCGTCATGCCCGATGTCAGACCAGGCAGCAAATCACAACTATGGGAAACCTTTAAAGGGCTTGTCCAGCCATAAGAGATGAACGGCCTATCTTCAGGGCAGGCCATCACAATCTGATCGGTCGGGGTCTCACTCCCGTTTTGAAGGGGTCGTGGCGTGCGCGGCTTCCCCTTAATTTCTTACCTGCTCGTACTGTGAATCGCCCACACACTTGAATACTGTGCCCCTTTAAAACAGCTGATCGGCAGGGGCGCTGGGAGTCGGACCCCCACTGATCAGATATTGATGGCCTGTCATCAATTTCTTATAACTGGACAACCCCTTTAAAAGGGGACCCTCCCTCTGGTTTGATCAATGTGGATCCATGCGCTGGGGACACCCCCACGACTCTAGTCACCAGAATATAGGGGTCCCCATCACGTCTATATATAACTGTCTCCCATAGTAAACCTTCCTCCGACCATACATACCCAGGCCCCAATTTGGCTTTTTCCTCCGGGGTCATGTAGCGCCCTCGCGTCGACACAGCGGCCCCACTCAGCCGGCTGATCTGCAGGGACCGTGTAACGGGTTAGAATTATTATTACCAGCGGAGCGTCACTTTAAGATCACAGTCTGTACTAAACGTGACCGACCTCGTCCTGCGTCTGCCCCCGGGTCAGCAGATTCCGGCAGGTCAGCGGCACGTCGTTGATCTCCACTTCCGCCACCACGAGGTCGTCTTTGCTTTTGGTCGCAGATGAAGGTTTTCCGCCTACCGGGATCTAGAAATAAGAAAGGGGTTAAAAAAAAAATAAGAAACGGCACCGGAGACATTCTAGATCAGGATGACTCCCTTAGGCCGGGGTCACACGCCAAAGCTTCACCACAGGGGTGCGACATTTAATATGCCAAGTCTAATGCGTCAGCACCTTGTCTGGAGTATTCTGGGCGGGTTTGATTTTGCCCTTCGCCATCAGCATGGCATTGATCTTAGCAGCCACGGCGGCAGCAGCGTCGAGGGCCCCGGAGGGCGCACTGACTGTCTCGTTGGTGCCGGTCGGTGGCTTCTCCTCTGCGGGTGGCATGAACATGGTCGTGCCAATGGGCGGTATAAGCGACATCATCCCAGGGAGGAGGAAGGAGGCGGCGGCGGCAGCGGGGCCCGGCTGGTCCCATTTACTTCTTCGTCTAAAAAAAAAAAAAGGAAACCATATCTGAGATTGACAACGTCCGGCCCAAGAGACCCCGCCCCTTCCAGCCAATCAGAGGTCACACTGTGTACCCCCATTTATTACATAGTGCCCCATAACTACCATCCCAGCACCTGACTACCCAGCCCCCAACTAATATACAGCCCCCCAGAACCAGAACTACACCCAGATAACAAATCTAATATAACAGGGGGACCCAGGATTTAGCTCCCCTAATGACACCAACATGACCCTCCCCCACCGTGTCCAAACTCCCAGAATTTACCCGATGACCCCATTAAACGACTACACTGCACCCCAATAATCTGTGCCCCAGATCCTCTCCTGTACCCGAATCCCAGCCCCCAATAATCTGCACCCCCTCATATCCCTCGCTATAACCTAATCCAACCCCAATAACCTGTGCCTTTATATCCCTCCCTGTACCACAATGCCAGCCCCCAATAATCTGCACCCCCTCATATCCTTTCCTGTACCACAATCCCAGCCCCCAATAATCTGTGTCCCCCTCATATCCCTCCCTATAACCTAATCCAACCCCAATAATCTGTGCCCCCCCATATACCTCCCTGTACCACAATCCCAGCCCCCAATAATCTGTGCCCCCCCTCATATCCGTCCCTATAATCTAATCCCAGCCCCCATATCCCTCCCTGTACCACAATACAAGCCCCCCCATATCATGCACCCCCACACGTCATTATACTAGGACTCTCCCGCACCCCATTAGCTATGTACCCCACTTCCTGGTGGCGGCCTCCTCCAGGAAACTAGGCCTAGCACCGGCTCAACCAGCCCAGCCAGGGCCGCAATCCCATATAACACCGCACCGCCCCCTCCCGCACACCCCTCATCCAACAGCCCCAGGTTGTATCCCTGTGAACCCAGATTCCAGGCTCACCCGCCGGTCTGTGCGCTCATCTCTGACATGGCGACCACACAACTCTCCGCCTTCTCGTAGTCCTCCAGCTACGTCAGGACGCACGTACGTCGGCAGCCAGACCACGCCCACAAACGTTCTATAATAACGCCCATCGAGCGCTCTGAGCGGCCTGTGTACAGTTACGTCATGTAGCCACGCCCAGCCTGTCAGACGCTGCTTCTACTTCATGTATGATGTATGGTAACGTCTCATCAATCTCAGCGGGCGCCATGTTTATAAACAGAGGCCTTCCATAGCAACCAATCAGAACTCAGCTTTTATGTTCTAAACTGTGGTGGGGAAATGTAAGATGGATTCTAATTGGCTGCTGTGAGCAAGGGTATGGTGTTTTTTTTTGTTTTGTTTTTAAACCTTATTGTAATTAATGCCCACAGAGACAAACCTGTGTTGTGTTATTTTTGTAGTTTTGGGGTCCGGACCCTGTGGCTGTCAGTGGGGGCAGTGTGGTAGTTGTATTATGGGGGACTGTAGTAGTTGTATTATGGGGGGACTGTAGTAGTTGTATTATGGGGGGACTGTAGTAGTTGTGTTATGGGGGGACTGTAGTAGTTGTATTATGGGGGGACTGTGGTAGTTGTATTATGGGGGACTGTAGTAGTTGTATTATGGGGGGACTGTAGTAGTTGTATTATGGGGGGACTGTAGTAGTTGTGTTATGGGGGGACTGTAGTAGTTGTATTATGGGGGGACTGTAGTAGTTGTATTATGGGGGGGACTGTGGTAGTTGTATTATGGGGGGGACTGTAGTAGTTGTATTATGGGGGGGACTGTAGTAGTTGTATTATGGGGGGTCTGTAGTAGTGGTGTTATGGGGGGACTGTGGTAGTTGTATTATGGGGGGGACTGTAGTAGTTGTGTTATGGGGGGACTGTAGTAGTTGTGTTATGGGGGGACTGTAGTAGTTGTATTATGGGGGGTCTGTAGTAGTGGTGTTATGGGGGCAGTGTGGTAGTTGTATTATGGGGGGACTGTGGTAGTTGTATTATGGGGGGACTGTAGTAGTTGTGTTATGGGGGGACTGTAGTAGTTGTGTTATGGGGGGTCTGTAGTAGTTGTGTTATGGGGGACTGTGGTAGTTGTGTTATGGGGGACTGTAGTAGTTGTATTATGGGGGGACTGTAGTAGTTGTATTATGGGGGGACTGTAGTAGTTGTGTTATGGGGGGACTGTAGTAGTGGTGTTATGGGGGGACTGTAGTAGTGGTGTTATGGGGGGACTGTAGTAGTTGTGTTATGGGGGGACTGTAGTAGTTGTGTTATGGGGGGACTGTAGTAGTTGTATTATGGGGGGACTGTAGTAGTTGTATTATGGGGGGACTGTAGTAGTTGTATTATGGGGGGACTGTAGTAGTTGTGTTATGGGGGGTCTGTAGTAGTTGTGTTATGGGGGACTGTAGTAGTTGTATTATGGGGGGACTGTAGTAGTTGTGTTATGGGAGGACTGTAGTAGTTGTGTTATGGGGGGACTGTAGTAGTGGTGTTATGGGGGGACTGTAGTAGTTGTGTTATGGGGGGACTGTAGTAGTTGTGTTATGGGGGGACTGTAGTAGTTGTATTATGGGGGGACTGTAGTAGTTGTATTATGGGGGGACTGTAGTAGTTGTATTATGGGGGGACTGTAGTAGTTGTGTTATGGGGGGTCTGTAGTAGTTGTGTTATGGGGGACTGTAGTAGTTGTGTTATGGGGGGACTGTAGTAGTTGTATTATGGGGGGGACTGTGGTAGTTGTGTTATGGGGGGACTGTAGTAGTGGTGTTATGGGGGGGACTGTGGTAGTTGTATTATGGGGGGGACTGTGGTAGTTGTGTTATGGGGGGACTGTAGTAGTTGTATTATGGGGGGACTGTAGTAGTTGTATTATGGGGGGACTGTAGTAGTTGTGTTATGGGGGGTCTGTAGTAGTTGTGTTATGGGGGACTGTAGTAGTTGTGTTATGGGGGGACTGTAGTAGTTGTGTTATGGGGGGGACTGTAGTAGTTGTGTTATGGGGGGACTGTAGTAGTTGTATTATGGGGGGACTGTAGTAGTGGTGTTATGGGGGGACTGTAGTAGTTGTGTTATGGGGGGACTGTAGTAGTTGTGTTATGGGGGGACTGTAGTAGTTGTATTATGGGGGGACTGTAGTAGTTGTATTATGGGGGGACTGTAGTAGTTGTATTATGGGGGGACTGTAGTAGTTGTGTTATGGGGGGTCTGTAGTAGTTGTGTTATGGGGGACTGTAGTAGTTGTGTTATGGGGGGACTGTAGTAGTTGTGTTATGGGGGGGACTGTGGTAGTTGTGTTATGGGGGGACTGTAGTAGTGGTGTTATGGGGGGGACTGTGGTAGTTGTATTATGGGGGGGACTGTGGTAGTTGTGTTATGGGGGGACTGTAGTAGTTGTATTATGGGGGGGACTGTGGTAGTTGTATTATGGGGGGGACTGTGGTAGTTGTGTTATGGGGGGACTGTAGTAGTTGTGTTATGGGGGGACTGTAGTAGTTGTATTATGGGGGGACTGTAGTAGTTGTGTTATGGGGGGGACTGTAGTAGTTGTGTTATGGGGGGACTGTAGTAGTTGTGTTATGGGGGGACTGTAGTAGTTGTATTATGGGGGGACTGTAGTAGTTGTGTTATGGGGGGACTGTAGTAGTTGTATTATGGGGGGGACTGTGGTTGTGGTGTTATGGGGGGACTGTAGTAGTTGTATTATGGGGGGGACTGTAGTAGATGTGTTATGGGGGGGACTGTAGTAGTTGTGTTATGGGGGGACTGTAGTAGTTGTATTATGGGGGGGACTGTAGTAGTTGTGTTATGGGGGGACTGTAGTAGTTGTGTTATGGGGGGACTGTAGTAGTTGTATTATGGGGGGACTGTAGTAGTTGTGTTATGGGGGGACTGTAGTAGTTGTATTATGGGGGGGACTGTGGTTGTGGTGTTATGGGGGGACTGTAGTAGTTGTATTATGGGGGGACTGTAGTAGATGTGTTATGGGGGGACTGTAGTAGTTGTATTATGGGGGGGACTGTAGTAGTTGTATTATGGGGGGGACTGTAGTAGTTGTGTTATGGGGGGGACTGTAGTAGTTGTGTTATGGGGGGACTGTAGTAGTTGTATTATGGGGGGACTGTAGTAGTTGTATTATGGGGGGACTGTAGTAGTTGTGTTATGGGGGGACTGTAGTAGTTGTGTTATGGGGGGACTGTAGTAGTTGTGTTATGGGGGGACTGTAGTAGTTGTGTTATGGGGGGACTGTGGTAGTTGTATTATGGGGGGACTGTAGTAGTTGTGTTATGGGGGGACTGTAGTAGTTGTATTATGGGGGGACTGTAGTAGTTGTGTTATGGGGGACTGTAGTAGATGTGTTATGGGGGGACTGTGGTAGTGGTGTTATGGGGGACTGTAGTAGTTGTGTTATGGGGGGACTGTGGTAGTTGTATTATGGGGGGACTGTAGTAGTTGTGTTATGGGGGGACTGTGGTAGTTGTATTATGGGGGGGACTGTAGTAGATGTGTTATGGGGGGACTGTAGTAGTTGTATTATGGGGGACTGTAGTAGTTGTGTTATGGGGGGACTGTAGTAGTTGTATTATGGGGGGACTGTGGTAGTTGTATTATGGGGGGGACTGTGGTAGATGTGTTATGGGGGGACTGTAGTAGTGGTGTTATGGGGGGTCTGTAGTAGTTGTGTTATGGGGGGACTGTAGTAGATGTGTTATGGGGGGACTGTAGTAGATGTATTATGGGGGGACTGTAGTAGTTGTATTATGGGGGGGACTGTAGTAGTTGTGTTATGGGGGACTGTAGTAGTTGTGTTATGGGGGGACTGTAGTAGTTTTGTTATGGGGGGTCTGTAGTAGTTGTATTATGGGGGGACTGTAGTAGTTGTGTTATGGGGGGACTGTAGTAGTTGTATTATGGGGGGGACTGTAGTAGTTGTGTTATGGGGGGACTGTAGTAGTTGTGTTATGGGGGGACTGTAGTAGATGTGTTATGGGGGACTGTAGTAGTTGTATTATGGGGGGACTGTAGTAGTTGTATTATGGGGGGACTGTAGTAGTTGTGTTATGGGGGGACTGTAGTAGTTGTATTATGGGGGGACTGTAGTAGTTGTGTTATGGGGGGACTGTAGTAGATGTGTTATGGGGGGACTGTAGTAGTTGTATTATGGGGGGACTGTGGTAGTTGTATTATGGGGGGGGTCTGTAGTAGTGGTGTTATGGGGGGACTGTAGTAGTTGTGTTATGGGGGGACTGTAGTAGTGGTGTTATGGGGGGACTGTAGTAGTTGTGTTATGGGGGGACTGTAGTAGATGTGTTATGGGGGGACTGTAGTAGTTGTATTATGGGGGGACTGTGGTAGTTGTATTATGGGGGGGTCTGTAGTAGTGGTGTTATGGGGGGACTGTAGTAGTGGTGTTATGGGGGGACTGTAGTAGTTGTATTATGGGGGGACTGTAGTAGTTGTGTTATGGGGGACTGTAGTAGTGGTGTTATGGGGGGACTGTAGTAGTTGTGTTATGGGGGGACTGTAGTAGTGGTGTTATGGGGGGACTGTAGTAGTAGTATTATGGGGGGACTGTAGTAGTTGTGTTATGGGGGGACTGTAGTAGTTGTGTTATGGGGGGACTGTAGTAGTTGTGTTATGGGGGGGACTGTAGTAGTTGTGTTATGGGGGGACTGTAGTAGATGTGTTATGGGGGGACTGTAGTAGTTGTATTATGGGGGGACTGTAGTAGTTGTATTATGGGGGGACTGTAGTAGTTGTATTATGGGGGGACTGTAGTAGTTGTATTATGGGGGGACTGTAGTAGTTGTGTTATGGGGGGACTGTAGTAGTTGTATTATGGGGGGGACTGTAGTAGTTGTGTTATGGGGGGACTGTAGTAGTTGTGTTATGGGGGGACTGTGGTAGTTGTATTATGGGGGACTGTAGTAGTTGTATTATGGGGGGACTGTAGTAGTTGTATTATGGGGGGACTGTAGTAGTTGTGTTATGGGGGGTCTGTAGTAGTTGTGTTATGGGGGGACTGTAGTAGTTGTATTATGGGGGGACTGTAGTAGTTGTGTTATGGGGGGACTGTAGTAGTTGTGTTATGGGGGACTGTAGTAGATGTGTTATGGGGGGACTGTGGTAGTTGTATTATGGGGGGACTGTAGTAGTTGTGTTATGGGGGGACTGTGGTAGTTGTGTTATGGGGGGGACTGTAGTAGTTGTGTTATGGGGGGACTGTAGTAGATGTGTTATGGGGGGACTGTAGTAGTTGTGTTATGGGGGGACTGTAGTAGTTGTATTATGGGGGGACTGTAGTAGTTGTATTATGGGGGGACTGTAGTAGTTGTATTATGGGGGGACTGTAGTAGTTGTGTTATGGGGGGACTGTAGTAGTTGTGTTATGGGGGGACTGTAGTAGTTGTATTATGGGGGGACTGTAGTAGTGGTGTTATGGGGGGACTGTAGTAGTTGTATTATGGGGGGGGGTCTGTAGTAGTTGTATTATGGGGGGACTGTAGTAGTTGTATTATGGGGGGGGTCTGTAGTAGTTGTGTTATGGGGGGACTGTAGTAGTTGTATTATGGGGGGACTGTAGTAGTTGTGTTATGGGGGACTGTAGTAGTTGTATTATGGGGGGACTGTAGTAGTGGTGTTATGGGGGGACTGTAGTAGTTGTGTTATGGGGGACTGTAGTAGTGGTGTTATGGGGGGACTGTAGTAGTTGTATTATGGGGGGGACTGTAGTAGTTGTATTATGGGGGACTGTAGTAGTTGTATTATGGGGGGACTGTAGTAGTTGTGTTATGGGGGGACTGTAGTAGTTGTGTTATGGGGGGACTGTAGTAGTTGTATTATGGGGGGACTGTAGTAGTGGTGTTATGGGGGGACTGTAGTAGTTGTATTATGGGGGGACTGTAGTAGTTGTATTATGGGGGGACTGTAGTAGTTGTGTTATGGGGGGACTGTAGTAGTTGTATTATGGGGGGACTGTGGTAGTTGTATTATGGGGGGGACTGTAGTAGATGTGTTATGGGGGGACTGTAGTAGTTGTATTATGGGGGACTGTAGTAGTTGTGTTATGGGGGGACTGTAGTAGTTGTATTATGGGGGGACTGTAGTAGATGTGTTATGGGGGGACTGTAGTAGTGGTGTTATGGGGGGACTGTAGTAGATGTGTTATGGGGGGACTGTAGTAGATGTATTATGGGGGGACTGTAGTAGTTGTATTATGGGGGGGGACTGTAGTAGTTGTGTTATGGGGGACTGTAGTAGTTGTGTTATGGGGGGACTGTAGTAGTTGTGTTATGGGGGACTGTAGTAGTTGTATTATGGGGGGACTGTAGTAGTTGTGTTATGGGGGGACTGTAGTAGTTGTATTATGGGGGGGACTGTAGTAGTTGTGTTATGGGGGGACTGTAGTAGATGTGTTATGGGGGGACTGTAGTAGTTGTATTATGGGGGGGACTGTAGTAGTTGTGTTATGGGGGACTGTAGTAGTGGTGTTATGGGGGGACTGTAGTAGTTGTGTTATGGGGGGACTGTAGTAGTGGTGTTATGGGGGGACTGTAGTAGTGGTGTTATGGGGGGCTGTAGTAGTTGTATTATGGGGGGACTGTAGTAGTTGTGTTATGGGGGACTGTAGTAGTGGTGTTATGGGGGGACTGTAGTAGTGGTGTTATGGGGGGACTGTAGTAGTGGTGTTATGGGGGGACTGTAGTAGTAGTGTTATGGGGGGACTGTAGTAGTTGTGTTATGGGGGGACTGTAGTAGTTGTGTTATGGGGGGACTGTAGTAGTTGTGTTATGGGGGGACTGTAGTAGTTGTGTTATGGGGGGACTGTAGTAGTTGTGTTATGGGGGGACTGTAGTAGTTGTGTTATGGGGGGACTGTAGTAGTGGTGTTATGGGGGGACTGTAGTAGTTGTGTTATGGGGGGACTGTAGTAGTTGTGTTATGGGGGACTGTAGTAGTGGTGTTATGGGAGGACTGTAGTAGTGGTGTTATGGGGGGACTGTAGTAGTTGTGTTATGGGGGGACTGTAGTAGTGGTGTTATGGGGGGACTGTAGTAGTAGTATTATGGGGGACTGTAGTAGTTGTGTTATGGGGGGACTGTAGTAGTTGTGTTATGGGGGACTGTGGTAGTTGTATTATGGGGGGACTGTAGTAGTGGTGTTATGGGGGGACTGTAGTAGTAGTATTATGGGGGGACTGTAGTAGTTGTGTTATGGGGGGACTGTAGTAGTTGTGTTATGGGGGACTGTAGTAGTTGTGTTATGGGGGGACTGTAGTAGTTGTATTATGGGGGGACTGTAGTAGTTGTATTATGGGGGACTGTAGTAGT
The DNA here is from genome assembly GCF_050947455.1 of Rhinoderma darwinii. NCBI lineage: Eukaryota > Metazoa > Chordata > Amphibia > Anura > Rhinodermatidae > Rhinoderma > Rhinoderma darwinii. The sequence continues at coordinate 3,908,702 of NC_134698.1, read as the reverse complement.
TGTATTATGGGGGGACTGTAGTAGTTGTGTTATGGGGGGACTGTAGTAGTTGTATTATGGGGGGACTGTAGTAGTTGTATTATGGGGGGACTGTAGTAGTTGTGTTATGGGGGGACTGTGGTAGTTGTATTATGGGGGGGACTGTAGTAGTTGTGTTATGGGGGGACTGTAGTAGTTGTATTATGGGGGGACTGTGGTAGTTGTGTTATGGGGGGACTGTAGTAGTTGTATTATGGGGGGGGTCTGTAGTAGTTGTGTTATGGGGGGACTGTGGTAGTTGTATTATGGGGGGACTGTGGTAGTTGTATTATTGGGGGACTGTAGTAGTTGTGTTATGGGGGGACTGTAGTAGTTGTATTATGGGGGGACTGTAGTAGTTGTATTATGGGGGGAACTGTAGTAGATGTGTTATGGGGGACTGTAGTAGTTGTATTATGGGGGGACTGTAGTAGTGGTGTTATGGGAGGACTGTAGTAGTTGTGTTATGGGGGGACTGTAGTAGTTGTATTATGGGGGACTGTAGTAGTTGTATTATGGGGGGACTGTAGTAGTTGTGTTATGGGAGGACTGTAGTAGTTGTATTATGGGGGGACTGTAGTAGTGGTGTTATGGGAGGACTGTAGTAGTGGTGTTATGGGGGGACTGTAGTAGTTGTATTATGGGGGACTGTAGTAGTTGTATTATGGGGGAACTGTAGTAGTTGTGTTATGGGGGGACTGTAGTAGTTGTATTATGGGGGGACTGTAGTAGTTGTATTATGGGGGGACTGTAGTAGTTGTGTTATGGGGGGACTGTGGTAGTTGTATTATGGGGGGGACTGTAGTAGTTGTGTTATGGGGGACTGTAGTAGTTGTGTTATGGGGGGACTGTAGTAGTTGTATTATGGGGGGACTGTGGTAGTTGTATTATGGGGGACTGTGGTAGTTGTATTATGGGGGGACTGTGGTAGTTGTATTATTGGGGGACTGTAGTAGTTGTGTTATGGGGGGTCTGTAGTAGTTGTGTTATGGGGGGACTGTAGTAGTTGTGTTATGGGGGGACTGTAGTAGATGTGTTATGGGGGGACTGTAGTAGTTGTATTATGGGAGGACTGTGGTAGTTGTATTATGGGGGGACTGTAGTAGTTGTATTATGGGGGGTCTGTAGTAGTTGTATTATGGGGGGACTGTAGTAGTTGTGTTATGGGGGGACTGTAGTAGTTGTGTTATGGGGGGTCTGTAGTAGTTGTGTTATGGGGGGTCTGTAGTAGTTGTATTATGGGAGGACTGTAGTAGTTGTGTTATGGGGGGACTGTAGTAGTTGTGTTATGGGGGAACTGTAGTAGTTGTATTATGGGGGGACTGTAGTAGTTGTGTTATGGGGGGGACTGTAGTAGTTGTATTATGGGGGGACTGTAGTCGTTGTATTATGGGGGGACTAGTTGTATTATGGGGGGACTGTAGTCGTTGTATTATGGGGGGACTGTAGTAGATGTGTTATGGGAGGACTGTAGTAGTTGTGTTATGGGGGGACTGTAGTAGTTGTGTTATGGGGGGACTGTAGTAGTTGTATTATGGGGGGACTGTAGTAGTTGTATTATGGGGGGACTGTAGTAGTTGTATTATGGGGGGACTGTAGTAGTTGTGTTATGGGGGGACTGTAGTAGTTGTATTATGGGGGGGACTGTAGTAGTTGTGTTATGGGGGGACTGTAGTAGTTGTGTTATGGGGGGACTGTAGTAGTTGTATTATGGGGGGACTGTAGTAGTTGTATTATGGGGGGACTGTAGTAGTTGTATTATGGGGGGACTGTAGTAGTTGTGTTATGGGGGGACTGTAGTAGTTGTATTATGGGGGGACTGTAGTAGTTGTATTATGGGGGGGACTGTAGTAGTTGTGTTATGGGGGGACTGTAGTAGTTGTATTATGAGGGGACTGTAGTAGTTGTATTATGGGGGGGACTGTAGTAGTTGTGTTATGGGGGACTGTAGTAGTTGTATTATGGGGGGACTGTAGTAGTTGTATTATGGCGGGACTGTGGCTGTCAGTGGGGGCAGTGTGGTAGTTGTATTATGGGGGGACTGTGGCTGTCAGTGGGGGCAGTGTGGTAGTTGTATTATGGGGGGACTGTGGCTGTCAGTGGGGGCAGTGTGGTAGTTGTATTATGGGGGGACTGTGGCTGTCAGTGGGGGCAGTGAGATAGTTGTATTCTGGGGGCACTGTGTGTAGCTCTGTTGGACTAGTTTTGGGAGCATTGCGGGGGCACTGTGGCTAGTACTATTATATGGGCCTTGTGTGTGACATCATGGCTGGCACAGTTATGGGGCCCTGTGGGTGGAACTGTTATGGGGCCACTGCATACCTCTCAACCAGCCCAGATTAAGCGGGACAGTCCCGGATTCCGGCTGGTGTCCCGCTGTCAACTCTATGTGCAACCTCAGGACGCAGTTACAGTTGAACCCAATGCTGAAGCAAGAAACCATCGCCTCCTACTTCAGAATTAGTCCAGGAGCAGAGGGAGCTCCCCCGCTCGCCGAGGACTCCCCGGGCAAAGAGCTACTTTAAGTATAATGCTGCCTTAGATGCCCCATACAGTATATTGCTCCTTAGTGCCAGTGCCCACATATAAAGTGTCAGTGCCCATGTAGATAGTGCCGCAGTGCCCATGTAAATAGCGCCAGTGTCCCCTGTAGATAGTTCCCCTATATAGTGCCACAGTGCCCATGTAGATAGTGCCACATCCCCCATTGAAGATAGTGACACGGTCCCTGTAGATAGCGCTACCCCTCCTGTAGATAGCGCCATTGGGACTCCCTCTAGGAGGGGAATCCCCATTGCTGACGCTCTGGCCGGGGATTCTGTTCCTAGAGGTATCCCCTGAGGTCACTGTCTACATATGGACAGTGACATCAGGGGTTCCCTGTAGGAGCAGAATCCCCGGCCAGAGCGTCAGCAATGGGGATTCTCCTCCTAGAGGGAGCCCCAATGGCGCTATCTACAGGAGGGGTAGCGCTATCTACAGGGACCGTGTCACTATCTTCAAGGGGGGTGTCGCACTATATGGGGTTACTATCTACAGGGGACAGTAGCGCTATTTACATGGGCACTATCTACATGGGCACTGACCCTTTACATGTCGGCACTGGCACTAGGGGCAGCTAAGGGGGCAATATACTGCATGGGGGCATCTAAGGCGGCATTATACTGTATGGGGCAAGCTTTAGGGGCATTAAACTATATGGGGCAGCTGTGGGGGCTTTATGCTGTATGGGGGCAATTGTGTGGGCATTATACTATATGGATCCATCTATGTGGGCATTATACTGTATAGTGGCAGCTATGTGGGCATTATACTGTATGGTGGCGGCTAGAGAGCATTATACCCTGTGGGAGGCACTATGGGAGCATTATACTGTGCGGGCTGAACCGGGTGTGTATGGAAAGGGATTGGGTGGGATTAGAGGTTTGGCTTAAAAGAAAAAAAATTGCCGCATTGGTTGTCCCTCTTTGTGATACCTGAAAGTTGGGAGGTATGCCACTGTGATCGGCAGCACTGTTATGGGGCCACTGCGATTGGCAGTACTGTTATGGGGCCACTGCGATTGGCAGTACTGTTATGGGGCCACTGCGATTGGCAGTACTGTTATGGGGCCACTGCGATTGGCAGCACTGTTATGGGGCCACTGCGATTGGCAGTACTGTTATGGGGCCACTGTGACCGGCAGCACTGCTATGGGGCCACTGTGACCGGCAGCACTGTTATGGGGCCACTGTGACCGGCAGCACTGTTATGGGGCCACTGTGACCGGCAGCACTGTTATGGGGCCACTGTGACCGGCAGCACTGTTATGTTTTCTGTGGATCAGCAGTCATGTGCACTAGTCGTGATACAGGAATATTAGGTTGGGGGTGTTTTGGGGTGTGGCCCTTCTGTGACCCTCAAAATGGCCATATAGAGAACCCCAATATGGCGTTCCCCAGTCACTGCACTGGATCCTTCTCCAACATCCTGAAGTGACTCCCATCTGCCTCAAGGTGGCACTACCACTCAACAGAGGATGAAAATCATGTCCGCTCCGTCTATTGATAGATAGCGTCTCCCGATTCGCCAGTCCTGTGTGTTCAGGGACAGAAATGAAGCACAGTTCTTAAATAACCGGGACGTGTCAATGACAACTACCAATAAATACTACCTATGACTACTGACTACTACCCGTGACTACTACCCGTGACTACTACCCGTGACTACTACCCGTGACTACTACCCATGACTGACTACCGATGACTGACTACCGATGACTGACTACCGATGACTGACTACCGATGACTAATACCCATGACTACAACCCATGACTGCTACCCATGACTGCTACCCATGACTGCTACCCATGACTGACTACCCATGACTGACTACCCATGACTGACTACCCATGACTGACTACCCATGACTGACTACCCATGACTGACTACCCATGACTGACTACCGATGACTAATACCCATGACTACTACCCATGACTACAACCCATGACTGCTACCCATGACTACAACCCATGACTGCTACCCATGACTGCTACCCATGACTGCTACCCATGACTGCTACCCATGACTGCTACCCATGACTGCTACCCATGACTGCTACCCATGACTGACTACCCATGACTGACTACCCATGACTACTACCAATGACTGACTACCGATGACTAATACCCATGACTACAACCCATGACTGCAACCCATGACTGCTACCCATGATTCCTACCCATGACTCCTACCCATGACTCCTACCCATGACTCCTACCCATGACTGACTACCCATGACTGACTACCCATGACTGACTACCCATGACTACTACCCATGACTCCTACCCATGACTCCTACCCATGACTACTACCCATGACTACTACCCATGACTACTACCCATGACTACTACCCATGACTACTACCCATGACTACTACCCATGACTACTACCCATGACTGACTACCCATGACTGACTACCCATGACTGCTACCCATGACTGCTACCCATGACTACTACCCATGACTGACTACCCATGACTGACTACCCATGACTGCTACCCATGACTGCTACCCATGACTGCTACCCATGACTGCTACCCATGACTGACTACCCATGACTGCTACCCATGACTACTACCCATGACTCCTACCCATGACTGCTACCCATGACTGACTACCCATGACTGACTACCCATGACTGCTACCCATGACTGCTACCCATGACTGCTACCCATGACTGCTACCCATGACTGCTACCCATGACTGACTACCCATGACTGACTACCCATGACTACTACCCATGACTACTACCCATGACTGACTACCCATGACTGACTACCCATGACTGCTACCCATGACTGCTACCCATGACTACTACCCATGACTGACTACCCATGACTGACTACCCATGACTGCTACCCATGACTACTACCCATGACTCCTACCCATGACTGCTACCCATGACTGACTACCCATGACTGACTACCCATGACTGACTACCCATGACTGCTACCCATGACTGCTACCCATGACTGCTACCCATGACTGCTACCCATGACTGACTACCCATGACTGCTACCCATGACTACTACCCATGACTACAACCCATGACTGCTACCCATGACTGACTACCCATGACTGACTACCCATGACTGACTACCCATGACTGACTACCCATGACTCCTACCCATGACTCCTCCCAATCATTTTGGGCTTTTCCATTGTGCACTTTCTTCTCACCATTAGTTCTCCTGTGAATAATAAAATATGTTGGTCGTGATAATCTCCAGCGTTAGGGGAGGACGTTATGGGGGAGGGGGTTGAGGTCTTTACCATTTGCTATGGGGGATGGGGATTTTCAATGGCACCCTCAGTCCTCCATTGTCCTAGTATCAGATTCTTTAGTGAATGAAGAGGGGTTAAGTCTTGTGACCCCCTCTCTATTAACCACAGCACCGAGCCCCCACAACAAGAGGACCTGTGATTTCACAAACCGAGACCCCCTCCCCAAGTCAACGACCCCTTTAATGAACATCATCGACAAGTATCCGGATTTTGAGGCACGAGGCACGTCCCACCTCATGGTTTTATTAGGAGGGGCCGGCGGCTCAGCGGCGTTCCTGGGGAAGGACATGCCAGCCCCGTTTCCTTTTGTAGGTCCCTGAATCTCCTCGGAGCTGGAAGAGGGACCATAGAAATGAATGAAAGGACTGTGTTTTCCCACACTGCCTCACAAAAGATAATCTGTGCCCCCGTCCATCAGAGCGCCCGGCACATAGTGACAGCCGGGAGGGGGAAGACGGATAAAGAGGGGCGCCCCTTTAATTATCAAGGGCCTGAGTGTGTTTCCTGGGCACCGGATATCAGTGATGCCAATTGTGGGCTCAGGAAGAAGACGTCTTATAAGAACATCCCGCAGGAGACCATTCCTGCCCCCAAGACCCGAGTCATTTCGTAGTTATATCTGTTCCTGGGAAAGCTGGGTGACTACCAAGATGGCCGCCATTACAACCAATGGGGGCCGGTCTTGTTGATGGATTGATTTTACACTATATTCTGTCAAATTCCTTTAATTCGGCATCAGTGGGAGCTATAGGTGCCGGGTTATCAGATGTTTAGTGTCCTCGGACCCCCAGGTCAGGAGATATTGGGATGTGTAGTAGTAAAGACAAGTGCCCTCATGCGTGTCCGTAGAAGCTGCGCCCGTGTGGTGACGAGACGAAGCAGCGACCTGACGAGAATGGATGGCGGTACAAGTTTGGATAGCGGTAAAACTACAACTCCCATCATACCCTGGCAGCCTGCAATAGCTGGAGAGTGTGGGGGCAGAGGGGGTATGTGGAATCACGGAGCGGTCAGGTCGGGGGTTAACATTGGAGCCTACGTTTCCGTCTTTCCGGAGAGGTTTTATAGTAAGACCTCGTTCACACCTCCGTAATGCGGCCGCAGGTCCCAGCCTGACCGTGAGTCCAGCAGCATCGTAGATCCCTCTGCGGTCGGGCCGGGACTTTCGGACGTAATACGGACACTACAATGCGGCTGCATCACGGCCGTCTGAATGAGGACTTAGTATGGGCACGGGCACCTAGGACAGAAACACTAAAGAAGGTACATGGAGCAGAGGCACTACAGGGGTCCTGGGCCAGACCTACTACAGGGGGTCCTGGCCAGACCTACTACAGGGGGTCCTGGCCAGAGACGCTATAAGGTTACTGGGGCAGAGACGCTATGGGGGAACCTGGGCCATGGAGGCTACAAGGGTCCTGGGGAAGAGAAACTACGGGGGCACTTGGGTCAGAGAGACGCCATGGGGGAAACTGGGACAGAGACGCTAAGGCGGCACGTGGGCGAGAGGCACTATAAGGGTCCTGGGGCAGAGACGCTATTGGAACACCTGAGCCAGAAACACTACCAGGGATCCTGGGCCAGAGATGCTACAAGGGTCCTGGAGAAGAGATGCTACAGGGGCACCTGGGACAGAGACGCTACGGGGGGCACCTGGGACAGAGACGCTACGGGGGGCACCTGGGACAGAGACGCTACGGGGGGCACCTGGGACAGAGACGCTACGGGGGGCACCTGGGACAGAGACGCTACGGGGGGCACCTGGGACAGAGACGCTACGGGGGGCACCTGGGACAGAGACACTACGGGGGCACCAGGACAGAGTAGCTATGGGGGGCACCTGGAACAAAGACGCTATAGGGGCACCTGGAACAGAGATGCTATGGGGGCACCTGGGACAGAGTAGCTATGGGGGGCACTTGGGACAGAGATGCTACGGGGGTACCTGGGACAGAGTAGCTATGGGGGCACCTGGGACAGAGACTCTACAGGGGCACTTGTGACAGAGTAGCTATGGGGGCACTTGTGACAGAGTAGCTATGGGGGCACCTGGGACAGAGACTCTATGGGAGCACCTGAGCCAGAGTTTCTACAAGGGTCCTGGCACATTGACACTAAAGGGGCACCCAGACCAGACATGGTAAAAGGGGCACCTGTGGCTGGGACACAATTGGGGGGCACCTGTGCTAGAGAGAATAAGGCCATGTTCACACGTTTAGGATTCCTGACAGAACTTTTACCATTTCATTCTCGCTTCGGATCATATACATTGAATTACAATGGGGCTAATCTGCAGCAGAAATCTGAATTTGAGAAGATTATGGTAAATCTGCGCCGTGTGAACATGCCCTAAAGGCGGCACCTATGGCAGAGACACTAACATGGGAACATGGGGAGAAGATACCGAGAGGGGCACTTGTGGCAGAGGCTGGCAGACACTGTTATGGGGGGAGTCTGTATAAGGGGGTATTTTCCGTTTCTTTGCGCTGTAGGGATGGATTCCGCTGGGAACATTATATTAAGGGGTTGTCTGTATTCTGCAGAATATCCTCCCGTCCTCAGCAGATCGACCTTCTCACGGACACTTGTCTCCTCACATCATGATGACATCACCTCGTCCCTCGTCGTCCGCGCTTCTCTGCTCTTTTCCGCTTCGCCGTCTCTCATTTTAGCCAATGTCATTTTAATCTGAGCGAACATCGCAGCGCGCGCTCTCAGGACTGACGAGGATCAGGATGGAAAGGAACCCAGGTCCCCAGACATGATGACAGGTCCCCAGACATGACTACAGGTCCCCAGACATGATGACAGGTCCCCAGACATGGACCCAGGTCCCCAGTCATGATGACAGGTCCCCAGACATGACTACAGGTCCCCAGACATGATGACAGGTCCCCAGACAGGATTACAGGTCCCCAGACATGATGACAGGTCCCCAGACATGGACCCAGGTCCCCAGTCATGATGACAGGTCCCCAGACACGATGACAGGTCCCCAGACACGATGACAGGTCCCCAGACACGATTACAGATCCCCAGACATGATTACAGGTCCCCAGACATGATGACAGGTCCTCAGACATGATTACAGATCCCCAGACATGATTACAGGTCCCCAGACATGGACCCAGGTCCCCAGACATGATTACAGGTCCCCAGACATGACTACAGGTCCCCAGACATGGACCCAGGTCCCCAGACATGATGACAGGTCCCCAGACATGATGACAGGTCCCCAGACATGATGACAGGTCCCCAGACATGATGACAGGTGCCCAGACATGACAGGTCCCCAGACATGATTACAGGTCCCCAGACATGGACCCAGGTCCCCAGACATGATTACAGGTCCCCAGACATGATTACAGGTCCCCAACATCATTACAGGTCCCCAGACATGGACCCAGGTCCCCAGACATGGACCCAGGTCCCCAGACATGATTACAGGTCCCCAGACATGGACCCAGGTCCCCAGACATGATTACAGGTCCCCAGACATGAACCCAGGTCCCCAGACATGATTACAGGTCCCCAGAAATGATTACAAGTCCCCAGACATAGACCCAGGTGCCCAGACATCATTATAGGTCCCCCGACATCATTATAAGTCCCCAGACATCATTACAGGTCCCCCGACATCATTACAGGTCCCCAGACATGATTACAGGTCCTCAGACATGATTACAGGTCCCCAGACATGATTACAGGTCCTCAGATATGATTACAGGTCCCCAACATCATTACAGGTCCCCAGAAATTATTACAAGTCCCCAGACATGGACCCAGGTCCCCAGACATCATTATAGGTCCCCCGACATCATTATAAGTCCCCAGACATCATTACAGGTCCCCAGACATGAACCCAGGTCCCCAGACATGATTACAGGTCCCCAGACATGCACCCAGGTCCCCAGACCAACACAGGTCCCCAGACATGACTACAGGTCCCCAAACATGATTACAGGTCCCAGACATGAACCCTGGTCCCCAGACATGATTACAGGTTCCCAGACACGCACCCAGGTCCCCAGACATGAACAGAGGTCCCCAGACATGAACCCAGGTCGCCAGACAGGATTACAGGTCCCCAGACATGAACCCAGGTCCCCAGAAATGATTACAGGTCCCCAGAAATTAACCAAGGTCCCCAGACATGAACCCTGGTCCTCAGACATGATTACAGGTCCCCAGAAATGATTACAGGTCCCCAGACATGAACCCAGGTCCCCAGAAATTATTACAGGTCCCCAGAAATGAACAATGGTCCCCAGAAATGAGCTGAGGTCCCTGTCTGTAGAATGACCCTGTCCTCCAGCGAGAGGGGGGTGAAGATTTATAATAATGTAGGACGAGCCGCGATTCATTGTTTTATACGTTATTTATGTTCGTCATGAACACGGCCGTCCGCTCTGAGGATGATTGTATTATGGGGGAGCATTGTCTATCATAGCTATGGGGCACTGTAGCTGTCTCTGTAGTAGAGGCACTGTGGATGTCATTGTTATGGGGTTATGATGTCGCAGTGTTAAGGGGCACTCTGGCTGCCATGGGGTTATGAGGTCAAAGTGTTATGGGGGTACTGTTGCTGTCATTGTGTTATGAGGTGACAGTGTTATGGGGGTACTATGGCTGTCATTGTTATGGGGTTATGAGATGACAGTGTTATGGGGTACTGTGGCTATCATTGTTATGGGGTTATGAGGTCACAGTGTTATTGGGATACTGTTGCTGTCATTGTGTTATGAGGTGACAGTGTTATGGGGGTACTATGGCTGTCATTGTTATGGGGTACTATGACTGTCATTGTTATGGGGTTATGAGGTGACTGTTATGGGGGTACTGTGACTGTCATTGTTGTGAGGTTATGAGGTGACAGTGTTATGGGGCACTGTTCCTGTCATTGTCATGGGGTTATGAGGTGACTGTTATGGGGGCACTGTGATGATGATGACGGTGATGACAGTGATGTAGTTGATAATGAGCACATTATTGTATCATCCCCTGACACGTGGACAGGGCGCTGTACACTTCAGCAGCTCCTGCTCTTTGTCTCGGTGAAGGGGCAGCCGGTGATAGTTGCATGGCGGGCTGAGTTGGTCGTGGCTCTTAATCTGCCCGTCTGCCCGGGGCTTGATGACCTTGAGAAGACTTTGTGTGCCAGATAAAGATGCACAGGGTGGTGGGGGGTCCGTCTGACCGGTTTCCATGGAGACAATGCCAGTATGGGCTCACAGACGGGAATAAGAAGCGAGCCGCAATCACACAAGGGCCATGGATGTGAGGAGGTTTGCGGACATTAACCCCTGAGACCTGAAGCGATGAGCACAACCAATTCTATGTGTGACCGGCGTATCCCGCTCCTGGTGACCCCTCGCGTAGGCCGAGACGTCTCCAGTAGACTTTAGGAAAGGGACTATGCTCCGGCCTTCTTGGGACCCCAGGGACTGTATCTATAGTACCTGCACCCCCGGCTCAGGAATAGATTGCCTGCCACGGATGGAAAATAAGGGGCCACATTGCTGTGATCTCAGCGTGTTACAGCGTCAGTAAGCTGCACGTAAGCCGGGGTGAAGTCGTCGTGCTCTTCTGTTCAATCACTGATAATCTCCTCTGTTCGATCACTGTGATCCCAGCGTGTTACAGCGTCAGTAAGCTGCACGTAAGCCGGGGGGGAGTCGTCGTGCTCCTCTGTTCGATCACTGATCATCTCCACTGTTCGATCACTGTGATCTCAGCGTGTTACAGCGTCAGTAAGCTGCACGTAAGCCGGGGGGAAGTCGTCGTGCTCCTCTGTTCGATCACTGATCATCTCCCTTTTAGTCATCTCTGATTCTCCATCTGGTTTTTATTATAAGGACGACAGGCTCAGGAATGAGAAGTCATTATTTACCTTGGCCCAGAGACGCTCAGGACAGCAGGACTGTGCCCAAATAGAGCTTTTGTCACCGGACACATCGCAGCAGCCGCTGGCACTGGGACAGCATCCCCATACAAAGTGCTGTCTATTCAATACCCTGATTTATCATTGTCCCGGGCCCGGCTGCTTTATAATCTCAGCACGGAATAAACAGGATTCCAGCTCCAGAGAGACAGATATGAGCGCTGTGCAGTGTCACCGGGCATAGTCTCCAGGAGTATCTAAGCCTATCATGTGTGATACCGTCCAGATAGTCTCCAGGTGTATCTAAGCCTATCATGTGTGATACCGTCCAGATAGTCTCCAGGTGTATCTAAGCCTATCATGTGTGATACCGTCCAGATAGTCCCCAGGTGTATCTAAGCATATCATGTGTGATACCGTCCAGATAGTCTCCAGGTGTATCTAAGCCTATCATGTGTGATACCGTCCAGATAGTCCCCAGGTGTATCTAAGCATATCATGTGTGATACCGTCCAGATAGTCCCCAGGGGTATCTAAGCATATCATGTGTGATACTGTCCAGATAGTCTCCAGGTGTATCTAAGAGTATCATGTGTGATACCGTCCAGATAGGCTTAGATACACCTGGAGACTATCTGGACGGTATCACACATGATAGGCTTAGATACACCTGGAGACTATCATCTGTGATACCGTCCAGATAGTCTCCAGGTGTATCTAAGAGTATCATGTGTGATACAGTCCAGATAGTCTCCAGGGGTATCTAAGCCTATCATGTGTGATACCGTCCAGATAGTCTCCAGGTGTATCTAAGTCTATCATGTGTGATACCGTCCAGATAGTCTCCAGGTGTATCTAAGCCTATCATATGTGATACCGTCCAGATAGCCTCCAGGTGTATCTAAGAGTATCATGTGTGATACAGTCCAGATAGTCTCCAGGAGTATCTAAGCCTAGTATGTGTGATACTGTCTGTTGAGCTGTCATATTTAACCCTATTATGTATCTAAGGCATAGATAGATAGATAGATAGATAGATAGATAGATAGATAGATAGATAGATAGATAGATAGATAGATATGAGATAGATAGATAGATAGATATGAGATAGATAGATAGATAGATAGATAGATAGATAGATAGATAGATAGATAGATAGATATGAGATAGATAGATAGATGGATAGATAGATAGATGGATAGATAGATAGATAGATAGATAGATAGATAGATAGATAGATAGATAGATAGATAGATAGATAGATAGATAGATAGATAGATAGATAGATAGATATGAGATAGATAGATAGATAGATAGATAGATAGATAGATAGATAGATAGATAGATAGATAGATAGATAGATAGATAGATATGAGATAGATAGATATGAGATAGATAGATATGAGATAGATAGATATGAGATAGATAGATAGATAGATAGATAGATAGATAGATAGATAGATAGATAGATAGATAGATAGATAGATAGATAGATAGATAGATAGATAGATAGATAGGTAGATAGATATGAGATAGATAGATAGATAGATAGATAGATAGATAGATAGATAGATAGATAGATAGATAGATAGATAGATAGATAGATATGAGATAGATAGATAGATATGTGATTAGAGATATATGTGACCCCATGTGGTCGGTGCTGAGTCCGTGCGGATGGTGGGAGTATTACTCGCCGCTCGCACTTCTACAGACAAGGGAGCTGATTGTTGGCGGTGTGGGGACGGGGACCAGCGCTGAATCCATGGAACAAGGACGCTCATTTATCAGATCTCCCTAACGTTATACACATGTGGGCGGAGCTACAAGACCCCACACCATATACGCTGCAATGCATGATGGGTATATTGCTGGCAAAATAACAACAACTCCAACCAGTGTCCGCATTAAAGGATCAGTCCACCTTTATTACAATCCAATACCTCAACATGCTGGAGGGGGAAAACGCCCCTATGACCAATCAATGGCCTTTCCCAATAGTGACATGTTGGTGATTCCCCTTTAAGAAAATCTCATGGCCGTGTGACAGTGGTCCATGACTTAAAGGGTTTCTCCAGGAATTTATTTATAGGATAGGCCACTGCGGGTCTGACCTCCGGGACCATCACCTCAATAAAGTGACTGTGGCGCTTGTGCCGCGTCCCCTTATTTATTTACCCGGGCACAGCGACTCATCCTGGTACTCTGCAGCTCCGTCCTGTGCCGTTCCATGGCGCCGTGGCCCCTTTATTGCGCTGATCACCAGAGGGTTCCAATACTTGACCCCTTTAACGTGTCATCCTCATCCCCCCCACTCAATATTGTTTCCACGAGGAGCCATAATGATGATATACCCTCCCTCCGCTTCATCACCCTCCCTCCTACTGCTATGCATGTGTCAGTCTCCACTGCCATAATGGAATTCTATTCATGCCCAGGATGAACAGTACTCTTGGTCTAGCCCAGATAGGGGATGGTTGTAAAGCATGGAATTGTGGGAGAAATTATATATATGGGAACGGGACAATATAGGGGGTGATCCGGGCTTTATGGCGCTTGGCTTTCCTCGCTGTTTTCGCTCTTTTCTCCGCGTTTTCCACACCTGATTGGACTTCCATGCTGACATCTGGGTCCTCACGCTTCATTAGCCGCCGGGATGGCACATTACATAACGGAGGTTTCACAGATGCTGCCGCCGTTCACAGGATGACCTCACCGATAAGCCGCCCGCATTCATACGTAGCTCCACATAAATAAGAGAATTCATACACCAAAAGGGCCACAGACCCGCGGGGGGGCCCCGACATTACAGGGGTCTTACGTTCTCCGACTTCCTAATATACTTTTGTTCCCATCCTGAGGCTGAAAACGCTGTACAGATCGAATACTTCTCACAGCTGAGTGTTTGTTACAATTACATCCAGTCTAGACAATCTTCTGTGAGCTAAATACATCTCCTGATAGTTTGTTGCAATGTATCAGTGCATGTATAAGCCTGGGTCTATGTAGCTCACAGAGAATTGCCTAGACTGGAGACAATGGTAACGAACACTCAGCTGTGAGAAATAGAAGGTCTGTCGTTTCAGCCTCTAGGTGTAAACAAGAATGTTCCCTGTCACTGACAGTAAGCAGAGATCTTGAAAATGGTACGACCATAGGCAGAAATGTTTTGGTGTTCCCAGAGATGAGTTTTGGCACCTGAGCACACTGGGATCAGATAGCTGTTTGTAAAGGCAAGGTAAAATTGTCGTGGTGTAAGGGAGGAGGCTGGCAGTGATATGGGGCTCCTTGTGCTGTTACTGTTATGGGGGCACTGGTTTGCGTCCAAACTGTGGTTCTTAAAGGAACATCGTTTGGAAAGCCTCTCTGAGATTATAATTTGTACTCTGCATTAGTCGTAATTTCTTAGTCTGGACCCCTCGGCATTCCTCAGTCCGGATAAGTCCTTCGCTTTGTTTGTCAACCCTACTACCTGCGGAGACGTTCAGCTGTGTCAACGCAACGAAGCGACCGACCTCGCCACCTGCGGCACCGCTCAGGGCACATCAAAAGAGCACCGCGTCCACCGAGGTCAGAGGTCCCCGAGATGCCACCGCGGGGAACACCAGACAACCTCCAATTACAGCCTGCAAGGAACAAAAAGCAAAATAAGACACAACATGAGGTCAAATAACCCAAAGTATTAGACGGGAACAACACAAATTCATTAAAAACAGATTTCAGTCCCTCCGAGGCTTCAAGTATCCACCTTAAAGGAGAAATCAAAGTCCTGGGAAAGCTGGGTGACAACCAAAATGGCCGCCATTACAACTCCCACAAGGGTTGTCACTCAACTTTCCCAAAAGATGTGAAGTTAAAGGGGATCGGTCACCTCTCCTGACATGTCTGTGTTAGTAAATGCTTGTATTCCCCATGAAATCTCTTCTTAGAACTTTGTGTTGTGCCGTCCCTCTGCTATTCCTCCTGGAAATGTATGAATAAATTCAAAACTGGGTGTTAACATTCCCTTTGTCAAAGGGGCGTGTCCCTACACAGGCTTACTGTCAGAACTGATTGGACATTGTCAGTCTGTGTAGGGACACGCCCCCAACTGGCAACACGCAGTTGTCAATTTATTCATAGATTTCCAGGAGGACTAACAGAGGAATGGCACAATGTAACGTTTTAAGACAGAGATGCTCCAGAATTGTTATTTTATGTAAAATACAATTATTTATTAAAATAGACGTCAGGGCAGGTGACAGGTCCGCTTTGTATGAAAAAATTCTGCTGCCACTAGGGGGTGCTCATTGCATATGTTTATTATATATTTTGCATATATTTATTGGGTAGTTATTATATGTTGCACATATATTTATTATAGGAGATAATGGGAGTTGTGTAAATCTCTATGCAGTGAGCTCCCCCTAGTGGTGGATGCAGGAAGCCAGAATTTTACCATGTAACCCCCAAAAAAAACCTGACCCCCGATAAAGAATTTTGGACCTATTTAGAGTGTATACAATAGTATTGTAGGTACCTTTTCCTATCCTAGACTACTTTCATTAAACTCCTCACCATCCCATCAATGGATACCTGTAATAGTTAAATTCCTGTACCGTTTATAAAATTGGGGTCGGAGGGGCATTTCACCGTCTCCACAGTAGGCACCACTACAATTGAAACCCCCCCTTTAGAATAAATTGCCCTTGAAGATCTTTATTTCAATCATTGACCTGAAGTTGCAGTTATGAAAAGTAGGAAGAGCCTGAGAGAAAGAAGATTTGGAACCGAGAGAGATTCTCGTGCATTCATCATGAAGATGCCAGTAGGGAGGAGAACAAGCCACCACAGTCCAGCTTCAGTCCATATGAACATGCTCATTAAAAGTACTGACCATTGACTTTATATAGTTCCTATAATTTCAAACTATAATCCTGTTTTTACATGAATTGACCCCTAGATTTACAATGCGGAATCAATTTCCGGGAACGGTTGGACATCCTTCTAGATAAGTCACAAGCGATATAAGAAACAATCCTGGGAAGACATAAATCTGGAGTAAACAGCAGGTGGTGGATAAGATTCAATTCAGCTCCTGTCACCTCTCCTCTGCAGGAAGAAGACCTCAGAGTGGAAGTGACAGGTTAAAATGAGATATAGGGGACCGCGATGGGGCCTGCAACACGCCACCTGAGCTCATGGTAAAATTTCAACAGGAAATACTAGGAAAATAGAATGAAAATGACGAGAAACCGAATACTCTGAAGAAGCTTTCAAGAAATTTGGTGCAAATCACTCCAACCGCCTCCTTTATACCAGTCTAGGTAAATGTAGGCCATTGTTTATAGCCAAGCAATAGGATAGCGCTCCCAAGGATGGGACAGCCAAGGGGTCCTACATGCACCTCTCACCACCACATGCTGATGTCCAGAGGTGGCTTCCTACTAGAAGTTACTTTTTGCCTCCTTGTCGCTTATTGATCCTCTGGCACCACAACCATTCAGAACGGTTAAGAAGCTCACAATCATGTCGACCCACCGGGCACAAGTCCTGCCATTGCCATCACATGTAGGACTACTAGTCAAGGGGGGCTAGGCAAATAATGTAAGGCAGGCCATGAGAGTGACTTTACCCTCCAGAGATCTGATTGGTGGCCTCAGTATGCCAAATGCGGAGTAGTCAATGGAAGAAACAATCACCCAGGAAGAACTGGTGGTGTCAACATCTACCCAAGATTGTCAACCAAGGGCATGAAGACCACCATCATCTCTACATGAAGAGATCTGATTGGTAGCCCCCAGTAATGACACCGATATGTGGCTGTCGCCGCTATGCACGTGTACCATCTCATATCTATCTATCTATCTATCTATCTATCTATCTATCTATCTATCTATCTATCTATCTATCTATCTATCTATCTATCTATCTATCTATCTCATATCTATCTATCTATCTATCTATCTATCTATCTATCTATCTATCTATCTATCTATCTATCTATCTATCTATCTATCTATCTATCTATCTATCTATCTATCTATCTATCTATCTATCTATCTATCTCATATCTATCTATCTATCTATCTATCTATCTATCTATCTATCTATCTATCTATCTATCTATCTATCTATCTATCTATCTATCTATCTATCTATCTATCTATCTCATATCTATCTATCTATCTATCTATCATCTCATATCTATCTATCTATCTATCTATCTATCTATCTATCTATCTATCTATCTATCTATCTATTTATCTATCTATCTATCTATCTATCTATCTATCTATCTATCTATCTATCTATCTATCTATCTATCTATCTATCTATCTATCTATCTATCTATCTATCTATCTATCTATCTATCTATCTATCTCATATCTATCTCCTATCTATCTATCTATCTATCTATCTATCTATCTATCTATCTATCTATCTATCTATCTATCTATCTATCTATCTATCTATCTATCTATCATCTCATATCTATCTATCTATCTATCTATCTATCTATCTATCTATCTATCTATCTATCTATCTATCTATCTATCTATCTATCTATCTATCTATCTATCTATCTATCTATCTATCTATCTCCTATCTATCTATCTATCTATCTATCTATCTATCTATCTATCTATCTATCTATCTATCTATCTATCTATCTATCTATCTATCTATCTCATATCTATCTATCTATCTATCTATCTATCTATCTATCTATCTATCTATCTATCTATCTATCTATCTATCTATCTATCTATCTATCTATCTATCTCATATCTATCTATCTATCTATCTATCTATCTATCTATCTATCTATCTATCTATCTATCTATCTCATATCTATCTATCTCATATCTATCTATCTATCTATCTATCTATCTATCTATCTCATATCTATCTTTCTATCTAATATCCATCTATCTATCTATCTATCTATCTATCTATCTATCTATCTATCTATCTATCTATCTATCTATCTATCTATCTATCTATCTATCTATCTCATATCTATCTATCTATCTATCTCATATCTATCTATCTATCATCTATCATCTATCTATCTATCTATCTATCTATCTATCTATCTATCTATCTATCTATCTATCTATCTATCTATCTATCTATCTATCTATCTATCTATCTATCTATCTATCTATCTATCTATCTATCTATCTATCTATCTATCTCATATCTATCTATCTATCTATCTATCTATCTATCTATCTATCTATCTATCTATCTATCTATCTATCTATCTATCTATCTATCTATCTATCTATCTATCCATGGTTAGGGTTATAAATACACATTGCTCTCCATAGTTGAACACCGACCCCCGGCCCTTTCTACTATTTCAGGGGACTTGATATCATTTGACCGTTGGATGCGTAGGACGAGAATATTAAATTTACATTTGGCAGCTCGTGGGAATCCCCGCACCCAGCCCTAGTCTCCAGTTCAGACTGTCCAGGGGCAGCGCGGCAGCTGGTTCAGACCGCCCGTGTAATGTGCCAATTCTTATCAGTGCCATCTCTCGGAGGCAGATGAATGTACTGCGACTCCCCATTACCAACCACAAGCCGATGCCCTCGACCCCAGACCGGAATCGTAATATTCACTTCTTATATAGCACAAGATCAGTTCCTAAACAGAACCCCTCTGGCCCAAAGAGCTGACACTCTACCAATCAAAACCGCACGCCTGTACTTTCCTCATCAATGGCAACGACATTACTGAAACCGTAAAGCATAAAAAATTCGATGTTTTTACCCAGAGGGAATTTTCTATTTTTTTTTTGGTTATTTCGGAGCATGTGTTGAAATCTATTAATGTTATTTACCCAGCTGCACCGGAGCTACAGGGCGGTCTGTCCGCGCTGCGCGAGGCCGGGGGCAGGTGAGCGGCACAGTCAACGAGGGGGGTCAAAATCTATGGGACCGCAGTAAATATCCTATTAAGCAGGGAGGATCTGTCTATGATCGTTGTACAGGAAATCTTAAAGGGGACTGCATCTTATGTAGAGTTTTTTTTTTAAAGGGGAATTGCTTTAAGGGGAACTCCACTGAGAATAGAAAGACCGCCCAACTATAAGCTGTTCTCAGGGTATCGACTTCTCCAGGGGAACTCAACTTAGGACAATCGCTTTTTGTTAGAGAGGTCCAGGTATCCCACAGTTGTTTTTTTTTTAAAGAGAATTGCTTAAAGGGGAACTCTACTTTTAGTTTTCTTGTGATCTGTTATTATGAAATATGAGTAGGTGATCGCCACTGATTCCTAGAATGAAGGCAAGGCAGAGCTCGGTAGTGCAGGTGGAGTTGCGCTATGGTTCAGTCAAAGGGGTTCCCCTTTAGTAGCCACTATACCTTCTTTCAGGTAACTGGTTGGGATCACAGACTCCTGCTGATGTTATCTTGACATGGAAAATCCCTTTAAATTACAATTCTTTAAAGGGGAACTCCACTTAGGACTCTTTTTGTTAGAGAGGTCTCCCAACTATAAGCTCTTTGCAGGAAATCCCACTACTGGGACTTCTCCATGCCCTAGTATATATAAGAATTTCTTAATGGGTAATTGCTTAAAGGGGAACTCCACTAGTTTTCTTGACACGTCTCAATAATTTATCAGAAAATAACTCATAGTGGACAATTCCTTTAAATAGCAATACCTTAAAGGGGAGCTCCAATTAGGACAATAATTTTTTAATTAGAGAGGTCTCCCAACTAGAAGCTGTTCTCAGGGCATCCCACTGCTTAGACTTCTCCATGCCTTACAATTTTTTAAAGGGGAACTCCACTTTTAGGTATCTTCTGATATGTTATGATGAAATATGAGTAGATCATCCCCACTGATTCCTAGATTAAAGGTGCTGCCTCTGTGTCACCACTGAAGAAATAGTCATGACCACTTCATACAGGTCACTGGTCGGGCTCACAGACCCCTGTAGATATTGTCTCTACATGTCTCAACGAAATATCAGGATAACTCAAAGTGGACAATCCCTTTAAATATCTGCTTAGGACAATCTCTTTTTGTTAGAAGGGTCCTCCAATGATAACCTGATCACACTTTGTGCCGGGGACCTCAGTGATCGACTGTGATCTTTGGGGTAATTTGGCAGCAAGTGTTTCATTTCCCTGCAGTGCCACCACAGGGGAGATGAGGTATTACACAGTGTCCATTGGAATGAATGGGTGTAATATCATAATATCAGGGAATTACAGCAATTTCCGAAGTAGCTCCAATGTGGAGGTCGGGGACTGGGAGGGTAAGGGTTACTCGGAGATGTCAGGAGATAATGAAGCATACCGTGATGTATATCGGAGGAAGGACCCAAAGGCGATTCTTATAGCAACTGAAGACGAGGACGGTCCTAATGAAAAACCAGGAATTTTATGAAGAAATGAGGACGGAGACGAGCGAAGAATGAGGCGAGGGATGATCCGGGGAAAAGGAAGATAAATTTAGAAATAAGGACAAGGAGGGAGGGGGCAGAGAGGAGACAATCGTAGAATGGAGGAAAGAAAGAATCGAATGTGACACACAGGAGAGGAGGAAGACGAGGCGACAGCCATTGGAAGGGACACGGTGGGTATGGGGGGTATGGGGCGAGGGGGATGGGCGCTTGTTTTGGAATTGACCCCAGAATCCGATGGACTTTAGACGCAGCCAAACTTTTTTTCATCTGGCACCAGAATCCAGGGGGGCAGGAGGAGGGTCCCGGGTGCCCCCAGAGAGGGAGGAGTTTGTCCCCGAACCAGCTCCAGTTTCAACAAGTGCTTCTTCCCCGAGAAGGAGATTCAGACCGGCTGCTATTTAAAGAAAGAATTATCCAATTCACTTTTATTTGGGACTTTTCT
The DNA here is from genome assembly GCF_050947455.1 of Rhinoderma darwinii. Classification (NCBI taxonomy): domain Eukaryota; kingdom Metazoa; phylum Chordata; class Amphibia; order Anura; family Rhinodermatidae; genus Rhinoderma; species Rhinoderma darwinii. Next base: position 3,887,127 of record NC_134698.1, on the reverse strand, counting down.
TTTTTTTATTTTATTTTAGGGCCACCGATTCCCATCTGTAACGTGGGAGGAAGATGGGTAGAGGGGTGAGTAATATATATGATGATTGGGGTGTATGTCTATGTGCAGCTGGGTGGGAACCTGCCAAAATAATCTATGTCTGGATAGATAGATAGATAGATAGATAGATAGATAGATAGATAGATAGATAGATAGATAGATAGATAGATAGATAGATAGATATGAGATAGATAGATAGATAGATAGATAGATAGATAGATAGATAGATAGATAGATAGATAGATAGATAGATATGAGATAGATAGATAGATAGATAGATAGATAGATAGATAGATAGATAGATATGAGATAGATAGATAGATATGAGATAGATAGATAGATATGAGATAGATAGATAGATAGATAGATAGATAGATAGATATGAGATAGATAGATAGATAGATAGATAGATAGATAGATAGATATTAGATAGATAGATAGATAGATATGAGATAGATAGATAGATAGATAGATAGATAGATAGATAGATAGATAGATAGATAGATAGATAGATATGAGATAGATAGATAGATAGATAGATAGATAGATAGATAGATAGATGATAGATAGATAGATAGATAGATAGATAGATAGATAGATAGATAGATAGATAGATAGATAGATAGAGATAGATAGGAGATAGATAGATAGATAGATAGATAGATAGATAGATAGATAGATAGATAGATAGATAGATAGATAGATAGATAGATAGATATGAGATAGATAGATAGATAGATAGATAGATAGATATGAGAGATAGATAGATAGATAGATAGATAGATAGATAGATAGATAGATAGATAGATAGATAGATAGATAGATAGATAGATAGATAGATAGATAGATAGATAGATAGATGATAGATAGATAGATAGATATGAGATAGATAGATAGATATGAGATAGATAGATAGATAGATAGATAGATAGATAGATAGATAGATAGATAGATAGATAGATATGAGATAGATAGATAGATAGATATGAGATAGATAGATAGATAGATAGATAGATAGATAGATAGATAGATAGATAGATAGATAGATAGATGTGCAGGTGGAGTGTTACTGTTTGTATGTTCTTGAGTGATGCGGGTGGAGGATAACCCTCAGCAGGCAGTGCATCGGAATGTCTTTTTTTTTGGTATATTGCAGAGAAGGCTTTGAGATTTTCATGTCCCTTATGTATACTGTATGTTATAAAAGCGCCAAGGACCTCACCTGACTCCAGCCTGTATTATACTCCGGAGCTGTATTCACTATCTTAGGCTGTGTTCACACGTTCAGAATTTGCTGAAGGCTGACACTTGGATTTCTGCCACAGTTATGTCAGTGGATCCGCACGTGGATTAGCCCCATTATCATTTAATGGGGCTAATCCATGGCTTTTCTGTGTGGAATCCGCTGAGATAATGAGCGCGTCACTTATGGTTTTTCCGGCTGCATGAGAAAGGGGAATAAAATCTCCTATTAACGTGAATTGTATTGTATGTGGAATGTGAGAGGATTTTATGAGGATTTAGGCACTGAACCTAGATATTAAACCTACTTAAAAAGTGTAGTCATTCTGTAAATATATGACATTACTTATCCTGTACTAATCCTGAGTTACATCCTGTATTATACTCCAGAGCTGCACTCACTATTCTGCTGGTGGAGTCACTGTATACATACATTACATTACTTATCCTGTACTGATCCTGAGTTACATCCTGTATTATACTCCAGAGCTGCACTCACTATTCTGCTGGTGGAGTCACTGTGTACATCCATTACATTACTTATCCTGTACTGATCCTGAGTTATATCCTGTATTATACTCCAGAGCTGCACTCACTATTCTGCTGGTGGAGTCACTGTGTACATACATTACTTATCCTGTACTGATCCTGAGTTACATCCTGTATTATACTCCAGAGCTGCACTCACTATTCTGCTGGTGGAGTCACTGTGTACATACATTACTTATCCTGTACTCATCCTGAGTTACATCCTGTATCTCTTTATTTTATATAAATTTACAAAACATAAACTGAAAAACAAATACATAACTAATTCCATATAACCAAAAAGTCACAACCCAATTCTTATAAACAAATTTTCTTATATACATCTCTGTATATGAGAAGAGAAAACGATACCAGACCCGGCCACATACACCCCACTCTTATATACTTACATCTACACTTCATCCGAAACTAAACAATAACTAGAATATATACAAACATCATATAAACGTAATCCAAAGTACCAACAGAAAATCCCCCGACCCGCGTCAACCAAGGGCCTAAAGAAACAACATAATAATGATGATAATAATCAAACAACATAATAATGATGATAATAATAATAAAACAACAACATAATAATAATAAAATAATAATAATAACCCCAAAAATCCAAAATATAATAATACTAATCCCAATTATTTTTTTTTTTTTATATATATATATTTTTTAATCACACTATACACATCCTGACTTTCCCTAACCTTACCCTTCTTACCTAAACTCCACCACCCCAGCCAGCATCTCGCCTCATGTCCTCTCACGTCCGCATAGTCCAGATGCTGGCCCCCACCACCACACCCAACACCCCAGCCCAGCCCCCCGCCCCATGTCCTCCCATGTCCGCATAGTCCGGGGCTGGGTCAGGCAAACCCCCCCCCCCCCCCCGACCCCCTCCCAACCTATCTATTAACCCCCTTAAGTCTATCCCTATTCTAACAACATTTCTACATTATAATACAATACACGTCACCAACCTGTCCAAATACCAAACCATATACAAAATACACCGTACCCGAAAGCACCAAGTTCGGTCGCTTGTAAACCTTTTTCCTGCCATTTCAATCCTAAACAAAACAAAAATCTTCCAGTGCTTACCTAGCCCATCACCAGATAGAGAGAAGGGAAAGCCCCCCCCCAGCTCCCCCCCAGAGGCCAAGGTACCACGTCCACCGCTGCACCCTCCCTATCGCTTGCCCTATCTCCTTACCCTATTACTAACCCTTTCTTGACCCTATTGAAAGCTGACCCTATGCTGACCCTCACCTTTCCCTTATTCCGAGTCCTATCGCTATATTTTTTATTGGTGCCTCAGCGGAACGCAGACCCCCACCTCCAGTTGAGCACCGGTGACGACTCCCCCTCCCTCATGAAGGCAGACACATTAAGGCACCCAAAAGGAAAAGCCCCTCCAAAGACGAGAGGCTTTGGATGCTCCAAATCTGCCAACCTCCAAAGAATGCACCTTCACCAGGTCACCCATGATATTGCTAACAACCTCATCCACTAGGAGGATTTTCTTCTGGGTAGAAACTAGACATCGTGCATTCCACATAAAGTGCCTGACCACTATACTGACTAGAAACAAGGTGCAATGGTCCCTACCACCGAGGTCTCCGAACACTCCATAGGCCCACCCAGCATAGGAGAGGCTGGTTAGGCCTGGCCAACCAATGGAGGCTCCCACCCTTTTGTATACCTCTGTATTGAAAGGGCAATGAAGCAGGAAATGCTCCATGCTTTCCAGCACTCCGCCACACTCCTCCCGGGGGCAATCCCGATCATCAGAGCTTCTGCACTTTAGATTGTCCCTCACATACAGTCTCCCATGGAAGCAACGCCAAGCCAGATCCCAAAACTTCTGGGGAATCCTCGCTGAATTTAAAAGTTTTAATCCCACCCCGAGGTCACTACTTGGGCAGTCTTTGAGCGCCAGGGGCTTCTGGAAGTGGGTCATCAGGACCCTCCTGTCAAGAAATTTTCTCGACATGGTCCTGATCTCCCACACCTCCAGACCCCACCGGCGAACAATCTTCAGCGCCAGGGTGGCATAAGCCGGGAGATGTCCGTGAGGTGTACGCAGGTCTTTCACTTGCCCTCCTCTCTCCCATTCCTGGAAGAAAGGCCGAAACCACCCCCTGCAGGAGGATATCCACCAAGGAGCCCTCTCTTGCCAGAGGTTTGCCAGGTTGATCTTAACAAAGGTGTTCACTAGGAACACCACCGGGTTAACCATACCTAACCCGCCTAGTGTCCTTGGTAGGTAAGTAACCTCCCTCTTGATTAGGTTGAGCCTGTTCCCCCATAACAGCTGGAAGAACAGGCTATAGACCCGAGTCCAGAGAGGTTCTGGCAAGATGCACACACTGCCCAGGTAAAGCAACATGGGCACCAGGTAGGCCTTGGCCAAGTGAACCCTTTCCCTCAGGGTTAAGGACCAACCCTTCCATTGGTCGACCTTCTGGGCAACTAGATTCAGCCTATCCTCCCAGTTCTTCTTGGGGTAATCACCCGGGCCAAATTCGACTCCTAAGATCTTAGCAGACCCCTGAGGCTCTGGAAGGGTGTCCGGGAGATCAAAACCAGGATCTCCTCCTCCCAGCCAGAGACTTTTGCACTTATCCCGGTTGATCTTGGACCCAGATGCCAATGAGTAACGCTCCACTTCCGACATCACCCACTCTGCCTCCCCTCTCGAGGAGACAAAAATGGAGACGTCGTCTGCGTACGCAACCACCCTCTGAGTGGCCTCCGGCCCCTCCAGGCCGGCCCCGACTCCCGCCAATGGCCCACGATCGATCCTTTTAAGAAAAGGATCAATTGCGAACGCATATAGCAAAGGGCTCAAGGGACAACCCTGGCGGACACCAGACCCAACCTCAAAGGGGGTTCCAACCCAACCGTTCACCAGCGCAAAAGTCTCAGCCCCAGTGTATAAGGTCTGTAGCCAATTGACAAACCCCCCCGGTAGGCCGTACCTCAGAAGGACCGACCAGAGGTACTCGTGGTCCACCCGGTCAAAAGCCTTGGCCTGGTCCAAGGACAGGATGTACCCCTCCCACCGACCAGAATTTCCCTGCTCCACTGCCTCTCTGACACTGAGGACAGCACTAAATGTGCTGCGGCCTGGAACAGAGCAATGCTGGACCGGCGAAAGGAGCCGGGATGCAAACTTCACCAGCCGATTAAACAGCACCTTTGCGAGAACCTTTCTGTCCGTATTGAGCAGCGCTATGGGACGCCAATTCTCAATACGGGTCGAGTCTTTACCCTTCGATAAAACGATCAAGGCCGACCTCCTCATTGACATTGGCAAAGTACCCGAGGAAAGGCACTCATTAAACACCTCAGTCAAGAGGGGAACTAGGGTTCCTTTAAAAGTCTTATAAAACTCGGATGTTAAGCCATCCGGCCCTGGCGATTTTTTGAGGGCAAGCCCATCAATCGCCAATCCCACTTCCTCTTCCTTGATCGAATCTATCAAAACACCGAGAGAGGGGTCTACCCCTGGCTCAGGGATGGTTTCAGCCAGGAAAGCCGACATCTCGTCTCGGTTTGGATCTTGCTTCCCCAAGAGGTGCGAGTAGAAGGATCTGACGACCTCCAAGATACCTGATTTGGATCTCTTCAGAGATCCTGTACTATCAATCAGTCCTGTCACAACCTTACGACTCACTGACATCTTACAGTTCCTGTAGGGGTCGGGCGAGCGGTACCTCCCGAAATCCCTCTCAAGAACTAAAGATGTGTGCCTATCATACTGACACCTCCTGAGCAAAGCTTTCACCACGGAGATCTCCTCCCCACTACCCCCGGTTGAGACCAGATGTTCGAGTTTCCTCCTCAGTTCCTGATATAGGCGGTACCTACTCATGGACCTGAGGCTCGAGAGCCTGCGGAAAAATCCTGCCACCCGGACTTTAAACAACTCCCACCACTCAGACTTAGTACCACTGAGATCCAACAAAGGTACCTGGCTCTGAAGAAAATCCTCAAAGGCCTGTCTTATCTCCGCTTCTTCCAAGAGAGTAGAATTCAGCCTCCATATACCTCTTCCCATCTGGAGGGACTCTGCAATGTTCAAAGAGAAAATAATCATACAGTGATCGGAGAACTCCACCTCAACAACGGACACTGGTGAAGAGATGGCTTCCTCCTTCAAAAAAAACCTGTCTATCCTAGACCTACAACTACCTCTACGATAGGTGAAACCCGAGTGGCCTGGGGTATGCCTGATGTGGATATCCACCAGGCGAGCATCGCTAACTATATTTTTTAATGCTACACTATCGTAGGTCAATTTTTTATCTCCGGAACCTCCTCTATCTCGGGGTCTCATGACAGTATTGAAGTCCCCTCCAAAGATAACTTGTCGACCTGAAAAAAGGAAAGGCTTAATCCTCATGAAGAGACTTTTACGGTCCCATTTGCTCTGGGGTCCGTATATATTGATTAGTCTTAATTCCTGTCCCCTCATGAGGACATCTAAGATCAAGCACCTCCCCATTTCTAACTCAATCATCCGTCGGCATGTTACCGGTGCGGTGAAAAGGACCGCCACTCCGCTATAGGGCTCAGCCGCAAGAGACCAGTAGGAGGGCCCGCGTCGCCACTCCCTCCTAGATTTAACGACGTCTGCCAAAAGTGACAGCCTGGTCTCCTGCAAAAACAAAATGTCGGCTTCAACTCGGCCAAGAAAATCAAAGGCTGCAAATCTCGCCCTATCTGACTTAATGCTGGCAACGTTAATTGATGCCAGCGTCAACGGAGTGGGTGCCGCCATCATGGATGTTTGAGTTAGACGGCTTTCTTCTTCCCACCCCCCCCTCTATCTGATGAGGACCCCCCTTCTTTGCCTCGCTTCTTGCAAACTGAGGAGTCCATATTCACCACCCTATTCCCATCTTCATCCCCAAGTACCAGGTCAACCTCCCCCTCTGGGGGCAACGGCCCCTGCAGCAGGGGAGGCTCAACGACTCTAGGGTGCCCTACCATGCCCTCCCTCTTAGTATGAGAGGCTGGAATGTCCACGAGAGCATGGTATCGATCAGTAGAGCGCACCAGGGGGGTACAGGATTTACCTTCCTGGGCCAGGGCGGGGCCAGATGTATTTGGCCCTTGGGTTTTGCCCGGTGTCCCTTTTGCTGTAGGCTGAGTCCTCTCTTCCTCTCCCACACTTTCATAGTGGGAGGACTGAGAGTCCTCAGCCCTCTGCTCCCTTTGGATCCTCCTCATCTCCCCATTCAATTCGGCCTCCCCAGGGGCATCAGATTCAGGGGGGGCATCCAGATCCGAATCAGAGGTTGTCCCAGTTTCCTGGAGCGCCCTCCAGATCCTCTCCTTCCTTCGCTTCTCCGCCCTTCTCTGGCAAGAAGGGGGACCCTTCTTTGCATTCTTCCCTTGCCCCTGTGCCCCATCGTCCCTGCCCGCACCCTCACCCACGGAGGCCTCCCTCCTTTCATCCTCCGCAGGTTTGGAACAAGCATTGACAACAGAGCGAGGACACCGACTGAACGGGTGACCTAAGTCACCACACAGGTTGCACCGAATACGGTCACACGATGCGGCTAGATGACCAATCCCCCCACAATGAGCACACTTCTGCACCTTGTAGCCTGCACTCAAATGTGAGGGGTCGCCACACCGGTGACACAACTTCGGCTGCCCCTGGTAGAAGACAAGGATCCGATCTCTTCCCAGGAAAGCAGACGATGGTATGTGGGACACCGTCTGTCCCAGACGCTTTAATTTAACCATGAACGTCCAGGCCCCTGACCAGATGCCAAACTCATCCATGTTCTTCCGTGGCATCTCTACTACCTCTCCGTACCTTCCCAACCAGGTCATGATATCAATACAAGAGAGTGACTCATTACGGGTAAGAACGGTCACTCTCTTGGGACCACTTTGGCGAGAAATTGCTTGTGCAGCAAAGTCTCGCCAGCCAGGCTCGTCCTTCATCAGCTCGTAGTTCCCCCAGAAGACCTCAAGGCCCCCTAGGTGAACAAAGCTGATGTCAAACTCGACCGAGCCATGAGGATGTATCAAGGCAAAGATGTCACTCGCCTTGAAGCCCATCCCCAGCAGCAGCTCCACCACCCTCTTTCTGGGAGGGCACGCATCATTGCCACGCCACCGGAGACGGACCACATTCCTCCTGGCTACAGCCTGCCCGGCTGTTGGGAGCGACCACTGATCTCCTCGTTGCTCTCGGAAGGCATTTAGACCATATCTGTCTATCCAGAAAGACAGGTCCTTCTGCACTCCCCCTATGGTTAGGGTTTGCTTTCCCTCTCTTAAAGCGTCCAAGAGACGTTGTTGCAAGTTACCGTCCCCGGACCTTGAGGATGAAGATGGGTGGGCCCGCTGTCCCCCCGCTGCCACACCAGCATAAGACCTGCCGGATGTCACAGCAAGAGGAGCGCCAGGCCCATTGCCCCTGGTTGATACCCCATCCCCACCACCCACCACCTCACCACCTACAGACACAGCACTCAACACCCCATTACCAGCAGACACTCCAGCAACTTTATTTACAGACACCTGCATACCCCCAGCAGTTCCCACATCCACAGCCGCAACTTTTTTATTTAACCCACCAGGTCCCCCTGCAGTCATCCTTCTGGCCAGGCCTGGTCCTATGTTATGTATTTTTTCTGTACATTTTGTGTGGGTAGACACTGCTTCAGTCTCCGCATCATCAGGCACCTTTGCAGGGACGCTACCAGATGTTATAAGCGGTGTCCCCGCTGTGCCCTCCGCCTCATTAACCTCCATCTTTTCTATGTGCGGAACATTTTTGGGAAAGGGGCCACCGCCGCCCCCGACGCCAGCAGCCCCCTTCTCGCCTACACCACTTTTCAGTGATGCGGACGAAGGAGCCACTGATGTCACTGGAGCCGCCTCCGGCGCCGGACCACTCCCCCTCCCACAGAGGAGTGGCCAACAGAGCCGGAGCCCCCTCTGTGACCGCCCTTGTCCGGAACGTCTGACGGCTTTACTGCGACACCGACAGACTTCCGGCTTTCAGACACCACATCCGGTTTCTGGTTTACCCGTTCTCCAGACCGCTGACTCGCATCAGAGACCAGTTTCCCGGGCTCGCCATTAACCGGACACGGGGACACACCCCCTGGCGTCACCAGGCCACCAGTACCGCCCCCTTTGCAGGGGTTGGCGTCCGGCGCCATTTTGACCACCACGTGTTCTAATGCCGGACCCGTAACACTCTCCCCGCATTCCCGCTCCAGCCCCACTGCAGAGGCTTGAGCTTGGGGTCTTGCGGGACCTGTGCTCTGATCCTGACTTTCATCTGGCTCAGAGCACAGGAAGGATCTTGCTGTATACACCATTTTAAATGAACCTTCAGCAGATTTTTTTTCCTTTGTCTTTTTTTTCTTCTTAAATTTTTTTTTCTTTTGCTTTTCCTCCTCTGCGGGTAACTCCGCACCAAAACAAAATCCCTGGAAGGATACCGGCGACTCCACGTTACGGATCTGTGTAAGTAATCCTGGAGGCCGCTCACTGTCAGTATCAAAACACTCTTGATTTCTCCCAGCTGTGAGTCCACCCTCCTCCTCCTCACTGCTCCTGGGTGCCTCAGAATCTGAGCCTTCTCTGGACTTTGCATTCTCATGCTCCATTTTCTCCACCACATTTTCCTTTGCTGTGTCTTCCTCCACACTTTCTATTTTTATAGGTTCTGCCATCTCGGCAAACCTCTCTTCATTTTTTAATTTTTCACCAAACACCCCTCCGCCTGCCAAAATCTCCTCACGTCTCTCTTCCACTTCTTTTATTTCCTCCAACAAGGATTTCACATTTAAAAGGTATCGGGACCTCTTACCTCCTGAGGCTTTTGCAGCTCTTCCTCTGGCGACCGCCAAGTCCGCACGGAGCCGTTGCAGCGACTTCCTGAGGTCCCGATACTCCTCCAACCGCATAGCCAGACGGGAGCTGAAGTTCTCCACCGTCTCTCCGGTCCTCAGCTGTCCCCATTCCTCCACACGACCGTCATCCAAATGTCCGGACGGCGCTGGTCCTTCTCCAGATGACAACACCTCGATCACCCTGCCGGACCGCGTCTCCATACCCTTATCCAGGGTTCCAGCGTCAGGGGGAGCCAGGACAGCCTTGCCCCGAGATGATCTCCTCACCCCCGCGACTGTTTGCATATTCCCAGCCAGCTGGGATGACCCTCTACCCCCCGCTGGCATGCTCCGGGAGGTAGAGGTCTGAGGCTCCATCCTAGGATGGAACCCCCCTCAGGGTACTTTCCAAGCCCAGGCAGATGGTATGAGGCCTGGGCAGATAGAATAAGGAAAGTCCCTGGATCCAAGGCCTGCACGGTAGTCTCAGCAGCTCTCTCCACACGTCCTACTCCACCCACTCCAGAGCTGCACTGACTATTCTGCTGGTGGAGTCACTGTGTACATACATTACATTACTTATCCTGTACTGATCCTGAGTTACATCCTGTATTATACTCCAGAGCTGCACTCACTATTCTGCTGGTGGAGTCACTGTGTGCATACATAACATTACTTATCCTGTACTGATCCTGAGTTATATCTTGTATTATACTCCAGAGCTGCACTCACTATTCTGCTGGTGGAGTCATTCTGTAAATATATGACATTACTAATCCTGTACTGATCCTGAGTTACATCCTGTATTATACTCCAGAGCTGCACTCACTATTCTGCTGGTAGAGTCACTGTGTATATACATTACTTATCATGTACTGATCCTGAGTTACATCCTGTATTATAATCCAGAGCTGTACTCACTATTCTTCAGGCTTCAGACCTGAAATCTCCCCACATTTCCTGTTTGTTTAGTGTCTGCACGGAATGTACTCTGATGATTTGCATTCTGGGAAGTGTCCTCTGTACAGTAATCCGATGTAGGAAAAACTAACTGTCCCACTGCATTATATAAGCTCAGCTAAGTTGTTAAAATCTCTGGCGACAATCTTGTTGACTGTTTCTAATGGCAACCAGCAGAATTCTGTCCTTTGCATAGGGAATAATGGATTTGTATGATGATCATGTCTAGTGGTTGAGTCATGTTGGGGGTTGTAGTGTTCTGAGTATACAGTATAATAAAATTGTACTATGACCACCTGTATAGTATACATATAATGTTCCAGTGATGGGAATATTAGTAGAAGTGTTATACAGGCATTTGAATGGTTAACACTCCACATATGCTCAGCAGAAATAATTTCTGGATCCTTCCAATGGCGGGACGCCCATCCCGCCTGGACGAACATAAAGGAGATTTATTAGTTATGAAATACATGGCTCTTCTGGAGAAAACATTCATAATTCTACAATATGAAGACCACCGCGGCTGCTTCACATGCAGAACACAATATATAAGGGGTTTCCCACCATATAGATATGACATGTATATATGATGTGCTATAGATGTCTGGTTGACGTGCGCACCACCACCATCAATGCCTATTCAAGGTGACCAGGATTTTCCCCCAAGTTCGATACCACTACAGCCAAAGTCAACTTCACTCGAAGGGCAACTGGTTGGCCCATTAACTGAAATCGGTCAACCATATGTTTCCTGAGCTTTGAATCGTCTCACTGATACTTAGTTTTAGCAAACAGTGCATGTACGACCCATGCGACCCCTATCAATCGACATTTATGGCATATCCTAAAAAAAACGTCATCGATGTATCTGGTGGGAAAACCTATTTAATAGCCGGTGATGGTTGGATCAGGGAGAAAACTACTCAACTATTGCCGTCTTTAGTCTTCAAGACATTACTTGCGATCTCTATGATTGATCTTCACCCAACTTTATTAACACCAGCAGGTACAGTACCCTAGAGATGGCATACTGCTCCTTAAGGTTTCCATGTTGTCTGTAGACCCTCCATTGTTGTTCTATATTGAAGATGATCATAGTTGGCCAACAGCCCTGAGTAGATGTTGGCCATTTGCCTATGTATAGATACTTCTTGGCAATTTTTACTGCAGGTGGCGACAAGAGCACAACCCCCCCCCCCCCAGCTTAAAAATGAAATCTGGGTTCTATCCTAGGGCATGATGGGAGAGGTATTCATAATGTATGTGGGAAACAGTAGCGGAAATTTGTGTTGGAGACTGGATCACTCCGGACCACTGGGCTTGAGAAGATGGCACTAGTTCTCTATCATAATAGCCCTATTCTACTCATTTCACAATCTCAGCTTCTCCTTCCCAAAAATTCCAGTAGTTCCAAACTACACTGAGGTGATCGCCCCCTTCTCATGACCGATCCCACCGCAGCAGCCTATTTTAGTTCCGAAATAGTCCTGTTCTCACAGAACGAGTCCTCCTTGTGGAATTAGAACTAAAGGTCAGAGGAGTGATCTGACCTCAGGGCGTGAACTAGAGGTGCAACTGTTCACTCAGGAGACCTAAAATAGCTAAAATAAATAACAAATGTGCAGCTGCTATAACCTGAGCATCTTCTGGAATGTATTATATATGTATAGCTGGTATAAGTTATACATCTTCTTGTATATAGTGATATGAAGCATGCTGGTATAACCTGGGTATCTTCTGTATATAATTATATATGTACAGCTTGTATAAGTTATACATCTTCTTGTATATAGTGATATGGAGCATGCTGGTATAACCTGGGTATCCTCTGTATATAATTATATATGTACAGCTGGTATAAGTTATACATCTTCTTGTATATAGTGATATGGAGCATGCTGGTATAACCTGGGTATCTTCTGTATATAATGATATATGTATAGCTGGTATAAGTTATACATCTTCTTGTATATAGTGATATGGAGCATGCTGGTATAACCTTTGTATCTTCTGTATATAATTATATATGTACAGCTGGTATAAGTTATACATCTTCTTGTATATAGTGATATGAAGCATGCTGGTATAACCTGGGTATCTTCTGTATATAATTATATATGTACAGCTGGTATAAGTTATACACCTTCTTGTATATAGTGATATGGAGCATGCTGGTATAACCTGGGTATCTTCTGTATATAATTATATATGTACAGCTGGTATAAGTTATACATCTTCTTGTATATAGTGATATGGAGCATGCTGGTATAACCTGGGTATCTTCTGTATATAACTATATATGTACAGCTGGTATAAGTTATACATCTTCTTGTATATAGTGATATGGAACATGCTGGTATAACCTGGGTATCTTCTGTATATAATTATATATGTACGGCTGGTATAAGTTATACATCTTCTTGTATATAGTAATATGGAACATGCTGGTATAACCTGGGTATCTTCTGTATATAATTATATATGTACAGCTGGTATAAGTTATACATCTTCTTGTATATAGTGATATGGAGCATGCTGGTATAACCTGGGTAGCTTCTGTATATAATTATATATGTACAGCTGGTATAAGTTATACATCTTCCTGTATATAGTGATATGAAGCATGCTGGTATAACCTGGGAATCTTCTGTATATAATTATATATGTACAGCTGGTATAAGTTATACACCTTCTTGTATATAGTGATATGGAGCATGCTGGTATAACCTGGGTATCTTCTGTATATAATTATATATGTACAGCTGGTATAAGTTATACATCTTCTTGTATATAGTGATATGGAGCATGCTGGTATAACCTGGGTATCTCCTGTATATAATTATATATGTACAGCTGGTATAAGTTATACATCTTCTTGTATATAGTGATATGAAGCATGCTGGTATAACCTGGGTATCTTCTGTATATAACTATATATGTACAGCTGGTATAAGTTATACATCTTCTTGTATATAGTGATATGGAACATGCTGGTATAACCTGGGTATCTTCTGTATATAATTATATATGTACGGCTGGTATAAGTTATACATCTTCTTGTATATAGTGATATGGAACATGCGGGTATAACCTGGGTATCTTCTGTATATAATTATATATGTACAGCTGGTATAAGTTATACATCTTCTTGTATACAGTGATATGGAGCATGCTGGTATAACCTGGGTATCTTCTGTATATAATTATATATGTACAGCTGGTATAAGTTATACATCTTCCTGTATATAGTGATATGGAGCGTGCTGGTATAACCAGGGTATCTTCTGTATATAATTATATATGTACAGCTGGTATAAGTCATACATCTTCTTGTATATAGTGATATGGAGCGTGCTGGTATAACCTGGGTATCTTCTGTATATAATTATATATGTACAGCTGGTATAAGTTATACATCTTCCTGTATATAGTGATATGGAGCATGCTGGTATAACCTGGGTATATTCTGTATATAATTATATATGTACAGCTGGTATAAGTTATACATCTTCTTGTATATAGTATATGGAGCATGCTGGTATAACCTGGGTATCTTCTGTATATAATTATATATGTACAGCTGGTATAAGTTATACATCTTCCTGTATATAGTGATATGGAGCATGCTGGTATAACCTGGGTATCTTCTGTATATAATATATATGTACAGCTGGTATAAGTTATACATCTTCTTGTATATAGTGATATGGAGCATGCTGGTATAACCTGGGTATATTCTGTATATAATTATATATGTACAGCTGGTATATTATACATCTTCTTGTATATAGTGATATGGAGCATGCTGGTATAACCTGGGCATCTTCTGTATATAATTATATATGTACAGCTGGTATAAGTTATACATTTTGTATATAGTGATATGGAGCATACTGGTATAACCTGGGTATCTTCTGTATATAATTATATATGTACAGCTGGTATAAGTTATACATTTTCTTGTATATAGTGATATGGAGCATGCTGGTATAACCTGGGTATCTTCTGTATATAATTATATATGTACAGCTGGTATAAGTTACACATCTTCTTGTATATAGTGATATGGGGCATGCTGCTATAACCTGAGCATCTTCTGGAATGTATTATATATGTATAGCTGGTATAAGTTATACACCTTCTTGTATATAGTGATATGGAGAATGCTGGTATAACCTGGGTATCTTCTGTATATAATTATATATGTACAGCTGGTATAAGTTATACACCTTCTTGTATATAGTGATATTGAGCATGCTGGTATAACCTGGGTATCTTCTGTATATAATTATATATGTACAGCTGGTATAAGTTATACATCTTCTTGTATATAGTGATATGGAGCATGCTGATATAACCTGGGTATCTTCTGTATATAATTATATATGTACAGCTGGTATAAGTTATACATCTTCTTGTATATAGTGATATGGAGAATGCTGGTATAACCTGGGTATCTTCTGTATATAATTATATATGTACAGCTGGTATAAGTTATACACTTTCTTGTATATAGTGATATGGAGCATGCTGGTATAACCTGGGTGTCTTCTGGAATGTATTATATATGTATAGCTGGTATAAGTTATACACCTTCTTGTATATAGTGATATGGAGAATGCTGGTATAACCTGGGTATCTTCTGTATATAATTATATATGTACAGCTGGTATAAGTTATACACCTTCTTGTATATAGTGATATGGAGCATGCTGGTATAACCTGGGTATCTTCTGTATATAATTATATATGTACAGCTGGTATAAGTTATACATCTTCTTGTATATAGTGATATGGAGCATGCTGATATAACCTGGGTATCTTCTGTATATAATTATATATGTACAGCTGGTATAAGTTAAACATCTTCTTGTATATGGTGATATGGAGCATGCTGGTATAATCTGGGTATCTTCTGTATATAATTATATATGTACAGCTGGTATAAGTTACACATCTTCTTGTATATAGTGATATGGAGCATGCTGGTATAACCTGGGTATCTTCTGTATATAATTATATATGTACAGCTGGTATAACCTGGGTATCTCCTGTATATAATTATATATGTACAGCTGGTATAAGTTATACATTTTTTTGTATATAGTGATATGGAGCATGCTGGTATAACCTGGGTATCTTCTGTATATAATTATATATGTACAGCTGGTATAAGTTATACATCTTCTTGTATATAGTGATATGGAGCATGCTGGTATAACCTGGGTATATTCTGTATATAGTTATATATGTACAGCTTGTATAAGTTATACATCTTCTTGTATATAGTGATATGGAGCATGCTGGTATAACCTGGGTATATTCTGTATATAATTATATATATGTACAGCTGGTATAAGTTATACGTCTTCCTGTATATAGTGATATTGAGCATGCTGGTATAACCTGGGTATATTCTGTATATAATTATATATGTACAGCTGGTATAAGTTATACATCTTCTTGTATATAGTGATATGGAGCATGCTGGTATAACCTGGGTATATTCTGTATATAATTATATATGTACAGCTGGTATAAGTTATACATCTTCTTGTATTGAGTGATATGGAGCATGCTGGTATAACCTGGGTATCTCCTGTATATAATTATATATGTACAGCTGGTATAAGTTATACATCTTCTTGTATATAGTGATATGGAGCATTCTGGTATAACCTGGGTATCTTCTGTATATAATTATATATGTGCAGCTGGTATAAGTTATACATCTTCTTGTATATAGTGATATGGAGCATGCTGGTATAACCTGGGTATATTCTGTCTATAATTATATATGTACAGCTGGTATAAGTTACACATCTTCTTGTATATAGTGATATGGAGCATGCTGGTATAACCTGGGTATATTCTGTCTATAATTATATATGTACAGCTGGTATAAGTTATACATCTTCTTGTATATAGTGATATGGAGAATGCTGGAATAACCTGGGTATCTTCTGTATATAATTATGTACAGCTGGTATGTTATACATCTTCTTGTATATAGTGATATGGAGCATGCTGGTATAACCTGGGTATATTCTGTATATAATTATATATGTACAGCTGGTATAAGTTATACATCTTCTTGTATATAGTGATATGGAGCATGCCGGTATAACCTGGGTATCTTCTGTATATAGTTATATATGTACAGCTGGTATAAGTTATACATCTTCTTGTATATAGTGATATGAAGCATGCTGGTATAACCTGGGTATCTTCTGTATGTAATTATATATGTACAGCTGGTATAAGTTATACATCTTCTTGTATATAGTGATATGGAGCATACTGGTATAACCTGGGTATATTCTGTATATAATTATATATGTACAGCTGATATAAGTTATACATCTTCTTGTATATAGTGATATGGAGCATGCTGGTATAACCTGGGTATCTTCTGTATATAATTATATATGTACAGCTGGTATAAGTTATACATCTTCATGTTTATAGTGATATGGAGAATGCTGGAATAACCTGGGTATTGTCTGTATATAATTATATATGTACAGCTGGTATAAGTTATACATCTTCTTGTATATAGTGATATGGAGCATGCTGGTATAACCTGGGAATCTTCTGTATATAATTATATATGTACAGCTGGTATAAGTTATACATCTTCTTGTATATAGTGATATGGAGCATGCTGGTATAACCTGGGCATCTTCTGTATATAATTATATATGTACAGCTGCTATAAGTTATACATCTTCCTGTATATAATGATATGGAGCATGCTGGTATAACCTGGGTATCTTCTGTATATAATTATATATGTACAGCTGGTATAAGTTATACATCTTCTTGTATATAGTGATATGGAGCATGCTGGTATAACCTGGGTATCTTCTGTATATAATTATATATGTACAGCTGGTATAAGTTACACATCTTCTTGTATATAGTGATATGGGGCATGCTGCTATAACCTGAGCATCTTCTGGAATGTATTATATATGTATAGCTGGTATAAGTTATACACCTTTTTGTATATAGTGATATGGAGAATGCTGGTATAACCTGGGTATCTTCTGTATATAATTATATATGTACAGCTGGTATAAGTTATATATCTTGTATATAGTGACATGGAGCATGCTGGTATAACCTGGGTATCTTCTGTATATAATTATATATGTACAGCTGGTATAAGTTATACATCTTCTTGTATATAGAGATATGGAGCATGCTGGTATAACCTGGGTATCTTCTGTATATAATTATATATGTACAGCTGGTATAAGTTATACATCTTCTTGTATATAGTGATATGGAACATGCTGGTATAACCTGGGTATCTTCTGTATAGAATTATATATGTACAGCTGGTATAAGTTATACATCTTCTTGTATATAGTGATATGGAGCATGCTGGTATAACCTGGGTATCTTCTGTATATAATTATATATGTACAACTGGTATAAGTTATACATCTCCTTGTATATACTGATATGGAGCATGCAGGTATAACCTGGGTATTTTCTGTATATAAATGTATATGTACAGCTGGTATAAGTTATACATCTTCTTGTATATAGTGATATGGAGCATGCTGGTATATCCTGCGGATCTCCTGTATATAATTATATATGTACAGCTGGTATAAGTTATACATCTTCTTGTATATAGTGATATGGAGCATGCTGGTATAACCTGGGTATATTCTGTATATAATTATATATATGTACAGCTGGTATAAGTTATACGTCTTCCTGTATATAGTGATATTGAGCATGCTGGTATAACCTGGGTATATTCTGTATATAATTATATATGTACAGCTGGTATAAGTTATACATCTTCTTGTATATAGTGATATGGAGCATGCTGGTATAACCTGGGTATATTCTGTATATAATTATATATGTACAGCTGGTATAAGTTATACATCTTCTTGTATTGAGTGATATGGAGCATGCTGGTATAACCTGGGTATCTCCTGTATATAATTATATATGTACAGCTGGTATAAGTTATACATCTTCTTGTATATAGTGATATGGAGCATTCTGGTATAACCTGGGTATCTTCTGTATATAATTATATATGTGCAGCTGGTATAAGTTATACATCTTCTTGTATATAGTGATATGGAGCATGCTGGTATAACCTGGGTATATTCTGTCTATAATTATATATGTACAGCTGGTATAAGTTACACATCTTCTTGTATATAGTGATATGGAGCATGCTGGTATAACCTGGGTATATTCTGTCTATAATTATATATGTACAGCTGGTATAAGTTATACATCTTCTTGTATATAGTGATATGGAGAATGCTGGAATAACCTGGGTATCTTCTGTATATAATTATGTACAGCTGGTATGTTATACATCTTCTTGTATATAGTGATATGGAGCATGCTGGTATAACCTGGGTATATTCTGTATATAATTATATATGTACAGCTGGTATAAGTTATACATCTTCTTGTATATAGTGATATGGAGCATGCCGGTATAACCTGGGTATCTTCTGTATATAGTTATATATGTACAGCTGGTATAAGTTATACATCTTCTTGTATATAGTGATATGAAGCATGCTGGTATAACCTGGGTATCTTCTGTATGTAATTATATATGTACAGCTGGTATAAGTTATACATCTTCTTGTATATAGTGATATGGAGCATACTGGTATAACCTGGGTATATTCTGTATATAATTATATATGTACAGCTGATATAAGTTATACATCTTCTTGTATATAGTGATATGGAGCATGCTGGTATAACCTGGGTATCTTCTGTATATAATTATATATGTACAGCTGGTATAAGTTATACATCTTCATGTTTATAGTGATATGGAGAATGCTGGAATAACCTGGGTATTGTCTGTATATAATTATATATGTACAGCTGGTATAAGTTATACATCTTCTTGTATATAGTGATATGGAGCATGCTGGTATAACCTGGGAATCTTCTGTATATAATTATATATGTACAGCTGGTATAAGTTATACATCTTCTTGTATATAGTGATATGGAGCATGCTGGTATAACCTGGGCATCTTCTGTATATAATTATATATGTACAGCTGCTATAAGTTATACATCTTCCTGTATATAATGATATGGAGCATGCTGGTATAACCTGGGTATCTTCTGTATATAATTATATATGTACAGCTGGTATAAGTTATACATCTTCTTGTATATAGTGATATGGAGCATGCTGGTATAACCTGGGTATCTTCTGTATATAATTATATATGTACAGCTGGTATAAGTTACACATCTTCTTGTATATAGTGATATGGGGCATGCTGCTATAACCTGAGCATCTTCTGGAATGTATTATATATGTATAGCTGGTATAAGTTATACACCTTTTTGTATATAGTGATATGGAGAATGCTGGTATAACCTGGGTATCTTCTGTATATAATTATATATGTACAGCTGGTATAAGTTATATATCTTGTATATAGTGACATGGAGCATGCTGGTATAACCTGGGTATCTTCTGTATATAATTATATATGTACAGCTGGTATAAGTTATACATCTTCTTGTATATAGAGATATGGAGCATGCTGGTATAACCTGGGTATCTTCTGTATATAATTATATATGTACAGCTGGTATAAGTTATACATCTTCTTGTATATAGTGATATGGAACATGCTGGTATAACCTGGGTATCTTCTGTATAGAATTATATATGTACAGCTGGTATAAGTTATACATCTTCTTGTATATAGTGATATGGAGCATGCTGGTATAACCTGGGTATCTTCTGTATATAATTATATATGTACAACTGGTATAAGTTATACATCTCCTTGTATATACTGATATGGAGCATGCAGGTATAACCTGGGTATTTTCTGTATATAAATGTATATGTACAGCTGGTATAAGTTATACATCTTCTTGTATATAGTGATATGGAGCATGCTGGTATATCCTGCGGATCTCCTGTATATAATTATATATGTACAGCTGGTATAAGTTATACATCTTCTTGTATATAGTGATATGGAGCATGCTGGTATAACCTGGGTATCTTCTGTATATAATTATATATGTACAGCTGGTATAAGTTATACATCTTCTTGTATATAGTGATATGGAGCATGCTGGTATAACCTGGGCATCTTCTGTATATAATATATATGTACAGATGGTATAAGTTATACATCTTCTTGTATATAGTGCTATAGAGCATGCTGGTATAACCTGGGTATCTTCTGTATATGATTATTTATGTACATCTGGTATAAGTTATACATCTTCTTGTATATAGTGATATGGAGCATGCTGGTATATCCTGGGTATCTTCTGTATATAATTATATATGTACAGCTGGTATAAGTTATACATCTTCTTGTATATAGTGATATGGAGCATGCTGGTATAACCTGGGTATCTTCTGTATATAATTATATATGTACAGCTGGTATAAGTTATACATCTTCTTGTATACAGTGATATGGAGCAGGCTGGTATAACCTGGGCATCTTCTGTATATAATTATATATTTACAGCTGGTATAAGTTATACATCTTCTTGTATATAGTGATATGGAGCATGTTGGTATAACCTGGGTATCTTCTGTATATAATTATATATGTACAGCTGGTATAAGTTATACATCTTCTTGTATATAGTGATATGGAGCATGCTGGTATAACCTGGGTATCTTCTGTATATAATTATATATGTACAGCTGGTATAAGTTATACATCTCCTTGTATATACTGATATGGAGCATGCAGGTATAACCTGGGTATTTTCTGTATATAAATGTATATGTACAGCTGGTATAAGTTATACATCTTCTTGTATATAGTGATATGGAGCATGCTGGTATATCCTGGGGATCTCCTGTATATAATTATATATGTACAGCTGGTATAAGTTATACATCTTCTTGTATATAGTGATATGGAGCATGCTGGTATAACCTGGGTATCTTCTGTATATAATTATATATGTACAGCTGGTATAAGTTATACATCTTCTTGTATATAGTGATATGGAGCATGCTGGTATAACCTGGGCATCTTCTGTATATAATATATATGTACAGATGGTATAAGTTATACATCTTCTTGTATATAGTGCTATAGAGCATGCTGGTATAACCTGGGTATCTTCTGTATATAATTATTTATGTACATCTGGTATAAGTTATACATCTTCTTGTATATAGTGATATGGAGCATGCTGGTATATCCTGGGTATCTTCTGTATATAATTATATATGTACAGCTGGTATAAGTTATACATCTTCTTGTATATAGTGATATGGAGCATGCTGGTATAACCTGGGTATCTTCTGTATATAATTATATATGTACAGCTGGTATAAGTTATACATCTTCTTGTATACAGTGATATGGAGCAGGCTGGTATAACCTGGGCATCTTCTGTATATAATTATATATTTACAGCTGGTATAAGTTATACATCTTCTTGTATATAGTGATATGGAGCATGTTGGTATAACCTGGGTATCTTCTGTATATAATTATATATGTACAGCTGGTATAAGTTATACATCTTCTTGTATATAGTGATATGGAGCATGCTGGTATAACCTGGGTATATTCTGTATATAATTATATATGTACAGCTGGTATAAGTTATACATCTTCTTGTATATAGTGATATGGAGCATGCTGGTATAACCTGGGTGTATTCTGTCTATAATTATATATGTACAGCTGGTATAAGTTATACATCTTCTTGTATATAGTGATATGGAGAATGCTGGAATAACCTGGGTATCTTCTGTATATAATTATGTACAGCTGGTATGTTATACATCTTCTTGTATATAGTGATATGGAGCATGCTGGTATAACCTGGGTATATTCTGTATATAATTATATATGTACAGCTGGTATAAGTTATACATCTTCTTGTATATAGTGATATGGAGCATGCCGGTATAACCTGGGTATCTTCTGTATATAGTTATATATGTACAGCTGGTATAAGTTATACATCTTCTTGTATATAGTGATATGAAGCATGCTGGTATAACCTGGGTATCTTCTGTATGTAATTATATATGTACAGCTGGTATAAGTTATACATCTTCTTGTATATAGTGATATGGAGCATACTGGTATAACCTGGGTATATTCTGTATATAATTATATATGTACAGCTGATATAAGTTATACATCTTCTTGTATATAGTGATATGGAGCATGCTGGTATAACCTGGGTATCTTCTGTATATAATTATATATGTACAGCTGGTATAAGTTATACATCTTCATGTTTATAGTGATATGGAGAATGCTGGAATAACCTGGGTATTGTCTGTATATAATTATATATGTACAGCTGGTATAAGTTATACATCTTCTTGTATATAGTGATATGGAGCATGCTGGTATAACCTGGGAATCTTCTGTATATAATTATATATGTACAGCTGGTATAA